>NW_010423896.1:13212-26974 GCF_000710305.1 Buceros rhinoceros silvestris | reverse complement strand
GATGCCCCGTGCGCTCTGCAGTCCCGGTGAGCGCTGGGGCCCCGCGGGACAGCGCAGCAGACACCAAGCTCTGATGGTCGCCTGCTGGGCTGGATAGGTAGCTGAGCAGGACTGGCTCTTCCCAGCTCTTCAGGTGAGAAGCCCTGAACCCCGAGGTCTTGTGCAGCCGTCTCACCGTGAGGAGCTCCAAGTCCCATGTCTGGCAAGGGAGGAGTGGGACGAGGAGCCGGACTGGGGGCTGCTCCCGGCACCTGCGCTGGCTGTGTCCTGCCCTGGGAGCAGGGTCCCCGTCAGGAGGAGTGTTTCTACCCGGTGTGAAGGGTGAGCCACTCGGAGTGCTGCCTGACTCCGCTCGGTATGAATTTCCTACCCGACACTCTTTGCCTTTTTCTCCTTCTGCTGTTGCTGTTGGTGCTCCGTGTCCCTGCAGGCACGCTGCCTTCCCAGCTGTGCCTTTAAGCACTGGCTGCTACAGCAAAGATCTTGATGGCCATTGTTTCTATCAAAAAAACCCTTCTCATCATCAAAGTCACTGCTGTTACAATAATTTTCTCTTTGAACACGTCAGGATTCTGTCTTTGATTATATACTGGATTGTCTCCTGTCACTGCATGACGATTTTTTTTTTTGGTAGACAAGAGACATTTTTCCGTTCGTCACAGTTCATCCCCATGCAGTACTTCTTTAAAAAAGAGACTGTGTTGAAAACAGGTATTTAAGAATATAGATCTTCAAGAAAATAAGTGGTTTTAACTTCTTATTTTCCTGGGGGTTTTATAAAGCTGATGTGAAATAGAGCTTTCTTTTACAACTTGAACTTAGACTTCCAAAATTTCCCTTTTCCCCCCACTCTTCTTTTTGCTTTTGAACACACCAGAAATCATTATTTTAGAGGTTTTCTTCAACTTTTGCATTTGCTGTTTTTGCAACTTAAACCACACAGAAAGAAAAAAATCTCTGTAATTCTACCACCAGTTTATTCAGCGTACACAAGTTTTGGGGGAAAAAAAAAAAAGAGAATGGAAAAGAGGGTTTAGAAAGATAAAGAATGCTTATTCTTTTACCAAAAAAGAATGTGAAAAACTCAATTTTTCCATTTTGTGTGTCGCTGTTCTCCAAAGCTGGGAAGGCTTTAGAAAAGATATGTTGGAAAACAAAATGGGGAGAGATAAGAGATGAAGTAAACATTTACGGTTAACTGAGGAAAAGGAGGAGAGGAAAAGATGAACTCTCATGGCCAACTTTAAAAAAACGTGACAATTGTAACCGGTTTGTAAGAAATGGGTGGGCTGGTGCTGTGTGGGCGATGCTGGTCGGTTGGCCGGCTCCGCTGCTCGGCACCCCAGCTCCCAGCCGAGGAGGTGGCTGTGCGGGAGCGGAGGAGGCATGGCCGCCAGCCCCAGTGGGTGCAGGTCTGGTGGTCAGTTGGGTGGGTGGGGGGTTGGGTGGTTTTTAAAGTGTCCGTCTGATCTGGGGGCCCGAGCGCTCTGCTGCCAGAGCCTTCTGCCCAGCTCTCTGTTCAGGACTCCTTCAGAGCCTTGGCAAGCACTCACTGAGGCCACTTCCATCAGCAGCATGTTTCAGTTTGTGTCACGTGTACTGGTGGTGATGGTGGTCTGTCCACTTCCCGGGGATGGGAGTTTCCATCGTTGCTGTGGTGGATGCTCACCGGGGTGTTGCGGCTCTCCAGGGCAGCGGTGGGATGAGGGCGCGCTGGAAGCGGAGCTCCTCTCCCGCTGCTGCTGAGGTGCAGGGTATGTGCCAGCTTTGTGGCGGTTCGTGGCTGATGGCTTCAGTTGTGGTGTTCTGCTCTAGTCCAGTGTTCACTTTGGATCGGAGGGCAGGGGACCTGAAATGGAAGGTGCCTTCGAAGGTCTCCCAAGCCTCCAGAGCTAAGTGAAAGCCCAGGGGCAAGAACGTTTGCAGCTGTCTTGCTCCATGTGTATGTGCAGTCTCTTCCATCACTGAACGATGTCGATGCCTCCAGGGATATGGGAAAACTGAATGAAAATGGGAGACAGCAGAACGACATCAAGCCCTGAACAGATTTGCCATTGGGAAGTGGGTGTTCGGTGAGATGGCAGGAGACCCCAACCCAGGTAAGATCTGCAGACCTGTATCTGGTTGGTTGGATGTGTGCACGCTGCCAGCAGGGTGTAAAACTGAATTACTCGATGGCGATGTAGCGCCAGAGGGTTAAGTACAACTAAATCCAAGATAGGCAGGGGTTTGCCTGCATGGTTTCACGTCTCATTTACAGCAGAGTTTCTAGATCCTGGTTGTGGTTTCGAAGAGGTGCTCCCTGCCCTTGTGCTTTGTACGGAAAGAGCTCAAAAGGACTCGCTGTATCTTTAAACTTGCAGATCCTCAGAACCTCCCTGGGAAGTGGAGGGGGGAAGGGACCCTTTAAGGATTAGTTAAACAGAGATGTCTGGCTGTAGACTTCAGGGTTTACTGATAAACGCGAGCCCCTCACCCACGGCTGGTGGGGGCTGCGATTCTTTAATCAGGGCTATTACCAGGAATCTGAGAAATCTCCCCTTTCTCCTCCTCCGTCTTCCATGTATCTGTCCTCCCAACCTGTTTGTTTGTGTACGAGTAAGTTTTCCATGCCAGGGAGAAGCGGAGTGGAAATGTCAGGGGTCAGGCTGCAGGCAGGGCAGGCAGGGAGCAGGCAGCCCAGCTCCCGCAGCCTTTGACTCTGAGAAATCGGAGATATGTTTGTTCCAGGAGAGATTAACTCCTTCAGCACAGGCGCCTCCTGCTCAGGCAGACCTGCAGGGCTGGAGGCAGGGTGGGTTCGTTCAGATACTGAGCTCAGTCTCTGCTCACGCACGTATCCTTGTGGTCCCCTTGGCGGTGGGTGCTCCTGCCGTCATTCCGCTCGCCCTCTTACCTAAGCCCAGCAGGCCCGACGTTTCGTCTGCCTTGGGAGCTGTGCAGCTGGGGAGTGAGGCTGCGTGGGTCCAAACTGCTGAGGAGGATGGGGACAGCAGAATTTGTTGCAGGGCTATAATGGGTATCTCTGGTGCAGTTTCCAGTAACCAAAACGTCATCCATGAGGGGTGCGATGCTGCTCTTTGGAGACACGGTTCTGAGCAGAGGCGTGACTCGGGGTTTGCCACCAGAAGATAGCTAAACCCTTGCCTTCCGAGTAACCAGTGTTGACCGTGGGTATCTCACAGGCTTGAAGACATGTGCAGAACGGGGGTTGAGACGCGCGGCAGCCCTGGCTGATGCCGAAGGGATAGCTGGGGCTTGGTGAGGGCTCTGGTTGTATGACCCGGGCTGTGCTACCTGCATCTCGCCCTGCCAGTGCAAAGGAGAGGTATGATTCAGCAGTGGGGCAGAGGATTTTGTTTGTTTGGTGCTGTTGGTGTGTACCTGGTGCCTTCTTTGCACTGCAGTTACGGTAGTGAAGTGGGTGCTGAAGAGCCAAGTCTCGCCTGGTTCGGTGGAGCTCGAAGTGCAGACAGTGTCCAGGCTGGGACAGTCACGGGTGGAGGTTGCAAGGTAGTCCTGAGGCTGTCTCCTGGTAGCTGCTTCATGTTTGGCTTTATTTGGGTACCGAGGCGTTTGTGTGGGGCTTGCATGTGTTGAGCTGACAGGCCTCTGCAGGGGCAGGATGAGTGGGGACATGAGGTGGCCGTTACCCCTGAATTCAGGGCTGGGTTTGCAGAGTCCTTTCACAAAGGGCTCTTGCTCTCAGTGCTCTGTTTCTGGTTTTATCGACGTGTCCCTAAGCTTTAAAGGTCTTGCAGACCACGTGCACAGGAGGACTCTTCAGCTGGTGCCTAACCAGCTCATCCCCACAGCACTGTGCTGCGCCACACGCCCGCTTTGTGGAGGGGGGGCGAACGTGCCACAGCACGTTTCTCTGCTGTAGCTTCTGCGAGTTAAGGAATGGTTGTCTGTGTCCGGAAGAACGAGGCCATTTGAGCCAGCGTTCCCCTCCAACAGGCCCGGCCGTTGAGAGCCTGTCGGTACAGGGGGACGAGCACGCTGCCTGGGGCCCCTTGTGCTGCACCCCGCGGGGCCCTGGCGAGGCGAGGTGCTCCCTGCTCCCGCTGTGCTCCTCGCTCTAACCTTACCTTCCTCCACTGCTCCTCGCTAGCTGGGTTCTGGAAAGTGGGGCGGCAGGAGAGAGCACCGCTGCCGCTGGAGACCTTCCTCCTAAGAGCTGGGCGAGCAGGGGGTCCTGCCCTTCCTGTGGGGAGGTCCACAGACCGGGTGGGCAGGGGTTACCACACGCTGCTGTGGTTGTGCGTGGGACAGGGATGAACGCTGGTCTCTCGTGGGCTGCTCCATGCGGAGTCCCCCTGCAGGAAGGTGCCCAGGGACGCGCTGTGCCGGCACTTCGGTGCCGCTTGGCGCTCTGTCCCCCCCTGCTCTCTGCCCTTGCCGGGGGAGAGCCTGCGCCACTGCTAGCATAACAGGGTGAGCTAATTGTCTCCCATTTTTTCATTTTCCGGGGATATTGAAATTGTTGTGGGTCATAAATCACGTGAGCATATGGCTCGGGAGGGAGCACGGGCCCATATTTCAGCTCTGAGTTTGAAGATGAGACTGTCCATCCTGTGCTGTACTGGCCCATTTCGTTGATTTACTGGCCTGTGAAACTTTAGAGTTAATTTTTTGTTCAAGCAGTGGAAGTCTGTCTACCCGTGACTTTCTTGCTTGAACAGCTGTTTGCTCCTGATTCGCTGCTATTCTGAGAACTTCGTGAAGACTCTCTACAGTGATGTGACAATTGGAAGAAAAAGATGAGCTTATATTTTTCTTATCCTAATGGTGGCATTTACAGACGTGCCCATGAAAGCCAGGTTTCACCAGGTTTCTTTGTATGCTGTTTTTTTTTTTTAAGGTGAATTTCCCATGCTGCCACTTACTCCTTCACATGGTTGCATATTTCTGCTATCTAATGAATTTTTTTGCTTTTTCTTTAGATAGATTTATTTTTAAAACATGTTGTTCACCCAAACCCTGGTCCTCCATCAGATTTATGACCCCCAGATGAATCACCACGCCCTTCTGCTGTTTTATGGGATGGGATATTCCTGAATGTACCAAATCCATTATACAGCAACAACATTTCTGTCTTTTTCTGTAGCCAAAATGGAATCTGGGGTATGCCAGAATTTGGGATCTTTCTATAGCAGAAAAGACCTAGCAAGAATTTGCCCAGAAAGCGCATTCGGGGTTGATAGCATTAGATGACAGGCTGATTTGCAAATGCTTCCAGCAGAGATTTGGACCCTTCTCTAGCAAGCTCGGGCTTCCTGACAATTCTGCTTTTTGAAGTTAGTTTTCACAGGCGCTTTGGGAATTGTCCGTGAATTACTGGGAATTTGCAAACCATGATTCGGGAGCGACTGTTTCTGGAGCGTTGTGCCTCTGCCTACTGTGTTTCCGGGCAGAAAGTGAGCCGAGGGGTGTCCGTCTGTGCACAGTGTCTCTGTGGGTGCCCTGGTGAGACCCAGCGTTGTCCTGTCTCTGCTCTGGCTTTGCTCTGCTCTGTGAGCGGTGAAATGTTTGAGCTCCTCTTGATTTCAGGGACGCAGTTTCCCAAGGTCCCCTCATACAAGCGGCTGCTTCCGAGACACCAAACTGCAGTTGGAGGTATCCTAAAGAGGAATGGGATGTGTTTGGGAAGGTAATGCTGTAGATAAGCAGGATGAAAGAGCTGAAGATCCTGGATGCTGTTTCTTCTCGCTTACTGTTGGCCTTTGGTAATCTCCGCTTGTATTTTCACAAATATCCTGGAACTCGTGTGGTTTAACCCGCAGCATTAATGCACGCGATCACCGTTTCTTGGTGTGCAAGAGCCTCAGATGTGTGAGGCCCCTGGGAGAGATTGACTTTGCCTGTGGCAGTTCTGTGCTGCGGTCTCTCGTAATTGTGAGTTATAGATTGGGCAGAGGCAGCGCCTAGAGCTGCAGGCAGAGCTGGGGAGGGGTGGGCAGCCGGAGGATCCTCCATGCCTGCCCCGGCAGGCGAGCTGGCAGCACGTCTGGCTTTGGGAGATGAGGACATGTCTCCTGTTGATCTCTTTGGGCATAAGGCGACTAAACGCAAAAGTCTTTGGCCAACGGTATCCAAGCCTGTGCCCCACAAGAGAGTGGTAATATTTCAGAGACAAATTCCCTTTTTCACACTTGGCTAACAAGTACTCGTCTAATTTGCATCCTGAAACTAGGCGACCACAAACAAAGTTCTCTGAAGGGAAACTTCTTTCATTCTGTTTTCACTTCATTTAAGGAAAATAGAGATTTCCATGTATAATATGCAGAGCTTAAATATCCTACTTATTGTTGTCATTTCTATTTTTTCCTCAGCAATTATGTAGAAGCTCTTGCACAAATCTGACGAGAGAAAGCTGGAATTTACATGTTTCCTCCTCTATTGCGCTCTGTGCATAATCACCATCTATTCACTGCCTTCACAAACTCCGTTAATACACCCACTCCCCTTGCCAGGGTGGGTGGGCAGCTCCAGCCTATTTCTGGAGGCCTGCTCTGTGCGTTGAAGCTCGCGTTATGCTGAAGGTGACGCTGGTGCTTTTGACCTGCGTGTCCTCAAGAAGAAGTGAGCGGCAGCACAACTGGCTAAAATGATACGATGGGTTATAGAATGAACCAGCAGCTCGAGTAAATGTTGGTCTGTCGGGCACCGTCCCCTGGTGAAGGGTCAAGGTGATGGTGATGGTGCAGCAGATTTTTTCGGTGTTTAACACACATTAAAAGGTTCTGTCATAGCTTGGGGGTTGCTAGAACCCATCATCCCAGGACACCGTGGGATGGCAGCCTGGCGCTGTCAGCGGCCACAGTGAACTCTCGGCAGCATGGGCCGGTGGTGGCCACGAGTGTGGTGCTGCGGGAGAGGGCAGGTCTGAGGGGCCATCCCAGCGGGGCAGCAGCAGGCATTTGTCACCAGTAATTGGCTCAGCTCCTTGTTAGGCGTCTAGGTGGCAATTTAGTGCAGAACATTTAAGGAGCGTCTTTTGTCAATTTTGGCCTGTCCTGAAGTCATACTAGATAATACTAGAGTGTGTCCAGGAACTGGTTTTAGTTAAGTATTGAACAGCTTCATGTGACTTCTGTGCAGGCAGAAAGTTCCACTTTGTATTTTATGAAGAACCTTCTATTCGCTCCTGTGTTCTGGCTGTCGGGAGATGGGTTTTGCACGGGTTGGAGTTGTGCGTAAAGCTGCCGTGTGGTAATTTGCGTACATATGAAATAAATTTGAAAGTATTGGGTGCAAATCCCAGCATTTCCTTACGCGTGACGGGTGTGTGGGTTGCTCCCCTCCGTGAAGATAGGCTCAAAGCATTTAGTTAGTGCAAGTGAGTGATGTATGCCAGCAGCAGAGAAAACATGCATCAGTCAGCCAATGTTCACTCCTACCGTGGAGTTCTTTTCACGTTCTGTGCTGGATGCAGAGGTAGGGACATGGCTGAGACAGCTGCAGGCCTTCGGAGGGAAGGTTGGGAGAAGCAGTGTGTGACCTTGTTCCCAGCGCTAGCTCTCAGTGTGAGTGGGATGGAGCCCGCGGGCAGGACTGAGGCCGTTAGCCCCTTTCTGAGATGAGCAGAAGTGCTTGGGTTTTTGTGTGGAGGAGAAGGACAGGCCCCAGAAAATAACTCCTTGCTCCCAGAGGACTCACTGGTCTCGGATGGCAGCGTATGAACATCGGGAGAGTTTTGCCAGCTGTGCTGGGATGAGTTGTCGTTGATGGCTCCAGTTTGTTTTCTCTTGGAAGCATCCAGAAATGGTTTAACTGTTGGTGGCAGTTGGTTTAGTTTCATTTTTAAAGCCAGTTTTCCTCTCTTGGGCAGGGTCTGAGCTTCTCATGCCGTGCAGAGCTTAGGAGAGCGCAGGGTTGGTGATGGCACTGAGGAACCGATCCGTGGTCCAGAGCCATGCGTTGGGTAGGGTTGGCTTAGACTGTGGCATGTAAATTCCATTAGTCCATTGGTTGCTCATCTTTCAGCAGCTGTTGCCCACGAGCTGCGGCTTGCCTGGGCAGGGGAAGGCAGGAGCAGGTGAGCAGAAAGCAGCACTGCAGCGCCATAGTTGGGATAGGACCTCATTTGCAAGAATGGTCTTTTATTATGTGAGAACCAAACCCCCCACATCGGCCTCTTCGCTGGGGGGGGGCAGGCGAAGAAACCCTCTGTGGTTCGTGTATTTTGCAGTAAAGCCAGCCTGAGAGTTAATGGTTTAAACTGAAAAGAGGAACTGGAGGTAGCCGAAAGAGAGGAAGGATGTGAGTTGAAAACAATCCGTTGTCCCTGTGGCCGTCTGGCAGGGCACAGGAGCTGGTGCTGTCCTGCCATACGGAGCTTCTGGCTTCCCCTCAGACACAGGGTGTACGTTTCTTCTCAGAGAGTGGTAGAGATGAAAGCAGTAATTTAACAGCAGCTTCCAGAGAAATAAATAGGTGTAGGCAGTGCAACACTTCCCTGTAAAGCCATGGTCGCTCCAGTGTGTTGCTCCATGGCAGCAAAGTGGGGATCTGTGTGTTGCCCCGGTCTTGTCTCCTCCGGTCAGGGTTTTTTAGAACAGCAGTGTCATCCTCCTCATCCACGTTGTTCATTCTGAGTCTTCAAGGGCACGCTACCTGTAAGATGACTTTTGCACTGACAGGGTTAGCATTTTTCCTGCTTTATGGTGTTTTCTGCAGTTTCTCCAGACGCCGGCATGTGGCCAGCACTCTGAGTTTGTCCTCAAGTGATATCCGCCCCGGCGTGGTGCTGGAGCTGTAGGGTAGGACACTGCAGTCTGACTGTAACCCTACAGCTGTTACAACAAACCCGTAACGCTGCTCTGGGTTTGGGCAGCCTCCCCGGCGTGGTATGTGCATCCTTCCATTGCTCCTGGTGAAAACAGGAGCATGGAAAGAGGTCAAGGGAGAAGAAAGAAAAATATGTATTCACAGCAAGTACTCTGTGTCTCCTGTTATCTAAATTCCGTGCAAGCAGCGAGCACCGATGGAGCTGTGTGCCAGCTCTGAGACCACTGAAAGCAAAATAAACATCTCTGCAGCATGGGCTGATACATGCTCCCTTTAGAGGCACAGGCACCTCCAATTAATCTTGTTGTCTGTGGAGGAAGAGGCTTTGAGGATCCGGGCTGGTGGAGGAGTGGGCACCACTCGGCATTAGGGGTATGAGCAGGGACAGCTGTGCTGTGCCGTGCCTTGCCTTGTCTTGGCTATACGCAGCCAAGACAAACGCTGTAGCCCTGGTTTGCAGGCTGCATTGGGTGTAGGACAGGGCTCAGTGCTGTGCACACGTGCTCGGCTGAAGAGCCTTCCCTCCTTTGTGAGAAAGGCTTTCACAGCGCGGCTCAGCCAGCTGGGTCTTGGCTATAAATCTATGGGCTGATCAAGCCAAATGACTTCTTGAAATGTTGATGAGTGAGATGAGGCCGGGAGTCGGGGTATCTGCGCAGCGCTCCTGGCCAGCGTAGAGGTGATCGCCTGGTCCCCGTGTTGGCTGCGCTTGTCATTCTGGGTCCTTGGCATCGGCTGTTCCACTTGGCCACAGACACTCCGAATCCCTTTAATTGCGGTCATATTGAGTAGAGCAGCGCCTTTAAACATCCTGTGGGCTTTAAAAATTGCAGAGGTTACACACGATAAACGAAGGAGTCAAATCAGGGTAAGAGGAAGGATTCACTAATGGGGCAGACGGGGCAGAGTGCTCGGTGCTGCCGAGCCCAAAGCCCTAAGGCTTTTAAAACAAAAGGAACGGAACCAGTCCAGAGCGGGTGCAGGTTGACAGAGGTGAAGAAAACTGAGAGTGGTGCAAGATTATGGAGTAAGCAGGTGGCAGGTGCCATGCCTGTGTTTATAAACAAATGCAAAACATGTGCTTGCTTGTACTCCTGGCAAAGAAAGTGCCTTTGTCCAGGGTTTTGTTGGTGCTTCGGTGGGGAGGGAGGAGGTGGCTCATTTGTTTATCAACACAAATTAACTAGTTGTGTTTAAAAATGCAGCTTTAGGAGGAAATTAATCTGTGGAGACTAGGTCCAGTGTGCAGGGAAACATGAAATGTTTTCAGACCTTATTTTTCTTGAAAACTGAAAAAGATGATTCTGTGCTGTGTATAAATGCGGAGCTATGTGCCTGAACCAATATGTCAAACTGTCATGTGGGAGATTTGGTGAAAAACATCTTGTCCTAAGGGAATAATTTTAAACACTATATGTAGGTTTGCTGCCTCATAAGAGATCATTACTCGAATCTATTCCCTCTTATGGTAGCTCGGCCGCTGCTTAACGGGCACAGAGTGAACAGAAGCCTGTTAACGCATCCTGTAAGAGTGGTTATCAGATGGCAGGGGGGAACTGATCTCTGATCAGGGAATACAGTGGTTTTGGCCAAATCCTCTGATTTAGCCCGAGCAAGATCAGTAGCAATCGAGGGGTTTCACGCTTGGCTGGCCATCGAGGGCGGCGGCGGGGCCGTGCTGTGCTGGGCAGCCGGACCCTGGGCAGCGCGGGCAGCCGAGGCTGTGTCAGAGCCAGTGAAGAAGTGTAAGGGACGAGCCCTGGGGCAAGGAGCCGTTCCAGGGATCTTCACCTCCTGTTTGTCACTTCAATCTCACAGGAACGCTGAAATGTGGAGTGGAACCCATTCCCAACCAGACCCCTACCAGACTGACTGCCCTCTTGCTCCTGCTTGTCACTGCCTCCCCTTCCTTTTTTTGTTGGTGGTGGCAAAATCTAAGGGGATGGCACGAGCAGCACATGAAGAGCAGCATAAACTCCTGGTGCCTCTGCATAGCATCCGTGGTTGCCTTGACTACACCCCATCCTTCCCTCCACTAACCTCCTCTCTCACGAGACGATGCATGTCATGTGTGCTAGCACTGCAGGTGAACTCCTTTGTCATGGGATTAGCTTACCTAAAAATTGGGACACATCTGGGTTTGCGTAGCATTTGGTGGGGTTGTCACAGTAAAGAGAACACATTTATTTTTAAAAAACGCGTGAGAAGACGCTGCATGAGGGAAGAGGCTTTACATGGCAGCGAAACGTGGGCTAAGGAGAAAGAGGGAGTGAGAAGGATGCTGATGGGATTCAAAGTGTGTATACATGGTGTCTTCAGGAGTGAGGAGAATGTCAGGCTCTAATCTCACCAGAGGGAAACCTGTTTTTCCTGAGCTGATGTGAGAAAGCAGTCTGCAGCGTGTGGTGAATTTTGTGGAGGAGCAGAACTCCTCGCCTGCCCCGTGTCCCAGCTGTGGGCTACCAAGGCTCCTGGCCAGGCTCCTGTTTGTTACCATGCTGCCATTAATGCTGTGTAAACAAACAAACAGCGACCCTTTATTTTCTGGAGGCATGCGTGCCTTTGCAAAGTAGAGCAGAACGGAAGAGCAGCTTCCTAAATGCGCAGGGTCAGAGGGGAGCGGGGCCTGGGAGAGCGCCGGGTGGGTGTCACGGGCTGTGCTTCTGTCAGCTGCTTGTTTGGGGCTTGATAACAGAACCGTGTTCGTGTGGGTAAAGCCTGTTCAAAAAACTTAATGTGTGGCTTTTACCTAAAAGTAAACTTTTAAGGCTATTTTTTCCAAACCCAGTCGGTTTTAGTCATTGGGAATGTGAAGCTGTCTGTGTGTGCAGCCTGGCGCGTTGGTCCCAGCAATCCTCACCATCGCTTCTGCGTGGTGGCGTAACTGATGAACGTTAGCGAACGGCTCGGAGTACTTTGAAGTATTTACCTACACCACACAGCTAGGGCTGCAGTCAGCAAACTCGCTGGAACCTTGGCTGAACACCAGCGTGTGAGGGCGGTGAAAATGGCCGGACTTAATTCGCTTTCATGTTCCAGTGACTGTTTGCAAATACTCCTTTGCTGTAGCCACCCAGCTGCTCCAGATGCTGCGGCTGTTCTCGGAAGCGCCTGTGACAAGCTGAGCTAATAATTCTAATCAAAGCGCATGTTCACTTCCAGGGCAATCAGGGACTGTGCAGCAACATTCATTCTCTGCTGTGAGCAGCTCTGCACAGGCGGCTGGGATGCGCTGGGTGCTCCTCGTGCTTGCCTTCCTCTGAAATACGGAACGTGGGTTGCTGCTCTGGACAGGGGACCGTAGGATGGGCCATTGTAGTCAAAGAAGTGGCTTCCAGTGCCAGAAGTTTAAGCTTGATCTGTGCAGTAACTGGCTTTTAGGACCACCAAGATGTCACCCGGTCGCAGTGTGTGAGAAGGTGCTGCCGCAGAGGGGTGGGTGCAGGCAGAGGAACCTGCTGCAGTCACAAGCTCCTGGGTGACTTTTGCTCTGCAGGTGACTGTCCGCTCTAGCTTGACAGCCACAGAAGACATGGAGTTGGCCACAGCCAGGACCTGCTCTACTCACAGCGTTTTGGGGTGAGGGTACTGTCACAGCTGAGCCGTTTCCAGATGCGTCTTGCTGTTTGGTCACTCTGTTGCTTTGAGTTTCATGCCTTCCTTGTGAATATGTTGAGTGCTTTCGTATGATATTCTGTCTCTCATCTCAGCAGACGCTGTCCTGCGAGCCGTCTAGTTTTGCTTTCATCTGTCCCAGGTTCTGTTGTGTCACATCCTTTGGTCTGGAGAGGAAGTCTCCACCCAGACCATCTCAAGGTCTTGGCTATGGAGAATGGCTCTTACTAGAAGGATATTGCTGTTATTAATAGTGCTTACGAGTTCCTTGCCATAGTTGCTAACAGGGGCAGTTGTGCAGTTTAAGCGTAATTTGTTTGAGAATTCCTTGCTTTCAGCCAGGTGTGCTGCATGACTGACAGTGATTCATCTGAAACTTGGCAACCGCCAGGCAGTGACGTGATGACACCGCCTTGCGTTACCTGACCAATTTTAACCTGCTGACTCCCGTCGGTCTCTACTAACAGCCCGCTTGGGGTGGTGTGTGGTGCGGAAGGCGGGTGCTGGGGCTCTGCTGGCTGGGAGGAGGCAGAGGCAGTGAGGAAGGCTGGTGAAACAGGTCTGCCAGGGAGCGTCACTGTTCTGGACAAGCATCAGTCACTGTCTCATGCTTAAGAACGTAATTCTTATCAGGTGGATCTGCACAACTTTAATTCTTGCATACGAAGAGTTTTTTCAGAACAGCATTGTAGCTTGGTCAAGACAGAAATACCGGAGAAAAGTAAATTGCAGAGCATTTCCCTCCAGCCGGGCTTTGAGAAGACTCGTGCCAAAGCACACCTTGCCACAGGCTCTCATCCTCTTTTTGGTCTGGATTCGAATGCGTCATTTTGTGTTCTTGAACAACCGACCAATGGAGCTTGAGCTCCCACGCCACGGTGTTGAGTCGGGCGTGATGTGCACAGAGGCAACCAGTATTAATAAGCAGGAACTTCACACATTTAGGATCGATCCTGCTCACCTTGTTGATGTGGATTTTCCTCAGAGGCCAACAAATCCTGTTCTTCACTGCGGGGCAGATTTTGCATTTATTCCTTTATCAGTAGTTTGCTTATGAATTTTATCCACAGCAAACGTTTTGGGAATAATTTGCTGATTTACACGTAAATAAGCCCATTTTTTTATTATTAGAGGCTTGTGGCATTTGAACTTCCTCACCTGCTGGCTGAGGACCTGGGCCGTTCTCGGTGGTGTCTGCCCAGCCGATGCCAATGTTGCTGCCTGGCTCTAGTCCCGGCCAGGCGCCTGGGCGTGCTCAGCTGGGTGCTCGGTCTCTGCCTCTTCTGGCGGCGTCCTCAGCTGAAGGGCCAGTCTCCCAGGGCTCTGCAGAAAACGCTCTTTGCAGAAACACTGC
>NW_010423896.1:11486-13087 GCF_000710305.1 Buceros rhinoceros silvestris | reverse complement strand
CTCTTTCCCCTTTCTCTGCGCAGAGGAAGAAAGCTGCTGTCACGGAGACTAATCTCAAGGCACTGGCTTTTCCTGTGCCGAGACCAGCATGTCCTGTCCGTTCAGGGAGACTTAAGAATAAAAAATACTGGGTGCTGTGTGCGTGAAAGGGTTGTGAAAAATACAAGTAAGAAAAACGTTTCCCTCTCTCAGGTCTCTGCACAGTCCCATCTGAGTTTTAAAGGTTTTATAAATTCAGAGGCATTCAGGTGTGTTAACGTTCACGATGGTAAGTTGAACATTTCATCAAATAATGTTTATTTAGGGGGTCTTTTTTTTTTTTTGTGATATTCCTGAAGTGGCACAGTAATGTCCACTGGGATTGACTGGTCCTGTGCTGGTGGAGCAGCCGGGGCCGTGCTCTGCCCCGTGCAAGGCAGCCCTGAGCAGCGCAGCCCGCAGCGTGCTGCCCATGGACCAGCCCCACAGCGCAGATGTGTCCCTCTGGTCAGGGGCTGAGGTGGAAACTGCCCCCGGGGGGGTAAAGCCTCTTCAGAGGCGGGCGCAGACTGTGCAGGGGAGGGAGGGGGTCTTGTGGTGATGGGGCTCAGGGGCAACGGGGGAGTAGAAGCTCCCTATGCTGGGGCAAAGGTGCCTCAGTACTGCTCATTTATCAGAACGGACTGAAAAAACCCAGCGCCAGCACCGGGGGCCGTGATCCACCTCGGGGCTTGGAGCAGGGACCTGTCTTTGACCTGCGGACGCTGGATTCTTTGTTCGCACAGGACGCGGGGGTGTCCCGCCGGAATGCCAACCCGCGCGCGGCCGTGCTGGGCCGAGGGGCGTACGGAGCGTTGCGTGGGTTTGCACATGGCTGCACGAGCACAGCGCATGGCTGAGCAGGCAGCAGCGCGGCACGGGAGCCGGGTTCTCTCTCCCGGCGTTTACCGCGTCGTGTCCCCAGGTTCTAGATAGTTTCTCTGTGTGCTGTTATGGTACGGTTTTGAATACGAGCATCTCTGGCATCCTATAATCAATCAAGCATTAAAAGCGTTTTCCACTTTAAACCAGGGACTTACAGACCACTTTAAGATTATTTTTTAATATCACAGCAGTTGTGTAACAATCTTTTCAGTTCCTGTTTTGTATAGCGGCTGGTTAAGTGGAGCAGATACAACGTGCTCCACACAGCGTGGTAAACCCGCACTGCTCAGCTTTGAGGAACATGAGAAAGATGATGTGAAGAAAGGTCTTCAGGAGGTTAAATGTTCTCAGCCATTTTCTGGCATATTTGGCAGGCTCCAGCATCTCCCTCAGCCCTGCGCGAAGGGAGCTCCTGGGCTCTATCAGAGAGGTGACGGTCCCTGCATTTGCTAGTGCTGCAGCGGGTCTGCTCTCACCTCCTGTGCGCTGGGGGAACACGAACGAAATGCTGGAGGAGAGGAAACGCAGGCTGCCTGGCGAGATGCTGTTGGCTTTTTTCTCTTCTCGCGCTGTTTTTCTGTTACTCCCTGGTTTTTACCACTCAAACAGCCCTTTTTCCTTTTCCAGCTGGGCGGGGGGGGCTGTCTGCATCGGCTCAGGGATCCTCCCTGGCAGAAGCAGGGGAGTTGGGCTGGGCG
>NW_010423896.1:7605-11374 GCF_000710305.1 Buceros rhinoceros silvestris | reverse complement strand
TCCGTTTCCAGCGTGTCGGTGGGGCCTGTCTGCATCGGCTCAGGCATCCTCCCTGGCAGAAGCAGGGGCGTTGGGCTGGAGGGGTTTTCTGTGCCCCGGGCTGGCTGCTTGGCTCCTCCCCAGGTGAGAGGAGTGAGCCCCAGCCTCTCTCCGCCCAGGGCTGCCCATCCCCGGCCTCCACTGGCCACCAGCCGCTGCCCAGCCCTACCAGAGGGGCTGCTGAGGATGTGAGGAGTTACAAGGGAAGGAACGAAGTTTGGGAGAGTTTGTCTTTGGGCTTTTTTTTTTTTGGTGACAAGAGCAGTGAAGAGGAACTAAAGAAGTGATTGATTTCAGAAAGGAAGAAGGTGATGGAAGGAAGATGACCCCGGCTGAGCTGGGCAGGGACAGGGCACGTGCAGCAAGGCAGATTTTGAAGATGAGAAAAACATATTTGGGACAGAGCAGAAGATTCCTTGAATGTATTAAAAATGGAAGCAAGGAAAAATTGTGGAGTGGCAGTGGGAGCGAGTCAAGAGAACATGGTATTAGACTTTGGAAGGAGCAATTTTAGCTTCATATCAACTGTAAAATCCAGAGGAAAAAAGCCCTGGACATCGTTTCAGTTAAATCATTCTGTAATTTCTGTGGTTAACAGAAACTAATAGTGGCTAAAGATCATGCAAAGTCCTAAATAGAAGAAATGATAAGAACGATGTTATCGCGGAGCTACATGTAAAGAGGTCAACTGGGAGGCCAGTGCCTGTGAGACAGTGATGGGAGTGACCTGGAGGACACGGCGGGTTCGGGGCTGGTGTCCTGGCTGGGGAAGTTTCCGCATCGATGTTGGGCAGTGGGGGGTGCACAGGGCGTGAAACCCCCCGTGCTGCTGCAGTCCAGGACACACAGAACCGCTTGTGCGTGCAGCCCTGGCGCTCAGACATGTCACTGGGCTACTTTAGAACAAGTGCACCTGAAAGAGAGGATCTTCGGTATTTTTCTGGCACACGAGAAATCAGCCAGAGTTGCTGGCTGTGGGGGGGGCGAGTTTGCTGTGCCAGCAGCAGGGACACCGGCCGGGGGCACTGTGGGTGCAGGAGCTGGCGGGGCAGGGGCAGAGGTGGGTGCCCAGGCTCAAGGCTGTGCCCATTCCCTGCGTGCCGCCGGTGGTGTGAGGTGATGGGGTGGCGTTGCACAGTTCTCCTAACGCTCTCTCTGAACCCTTTCAGCCCACGACCTTCCCCCGAGCAAGACCTCGGCGGCGGCGGCGCAGACGGGCAACCACCTGCAGTGCCTCGCGGTCCACTGCACGGACGACGTGGGTGAGGCGAAGGGCCGGACTGCGGTGCCGACGTGGAGGTCCCTGCACTCGGACATCTCCAACAGATTTGGGACTTTTGTGGCCGCCCTGACTTGAACAAAAGAAATTATTTTTTTTCTCTTTTTAATTTCAAAGGGCCGCTACTGCTAGGTGGACTATTTTTCTAGGTTGGTACCTGCTTAGTGGCATATGGACTGGAAAGGGTTAATTTAAAGTAAACCTCAAGTTTTTTTTAATCTTCTGCCACAGTATGTTACCAGTGTTAACCCTTCTGCAGTTAGCACACTTTTGCTTAAGATTTTCCTGCTAGACCACTTTTTCCCATTATTCTGTAACCTTGGCATACATTTATAGATGAGGCCTTTTCCTTTTTCATCTCAGCGTATGTCCAAGTCACGTATGTCATAATAAGACAAAGATCCTCCTCCTCCTTTTCTTCCTCATTTGCTTTGTTTTTCCTTTTTTTGTTTTGCTTTGTTCAGTGCTTATTACAGTGGTGATCCTGAAGAACAGCAGTTCAGGAATAAACGCCGGTTAAAGTGGAATGGTCATCATGATGTTATGTACGGTACTGACCCCCCGCTTCTGCCAGTCACAGGCAAACCAAACAGTTAACAACGAGCCTGCCCTCTCCTCAGAAAACCAAGTTCTCTTGCTCATAACCTCCAGCCTCGTTTACTCTCTGCCTGCCCCTGTGAGGCGGGGACCCCGTGAAGGCCAGAGCCGGAGCTCTGTCACGAACCGGCTGTCCAGACACAGCCGGGGAAGGTACAAAGAAGTTTTTCTAAGCAAGTCTGACAGGAAGTTTACTTAATAATTAAGAGTCATTATCTCCTCCATGAATGCTCAGGCTCCCTCTCTGCTGGTGAGGAGGAGCGGGGGACACTCCCTAGGGTGGCCACAGCCTCCTGGTCCTGGTGGTGTCCCCACAGCTCCCACTCGATCACTGCTGGAGGAACCCTCCCCAGAGCCACCGCGGCGTCTGCTGTCCTGCGGCGCCGTGTCGCGGCACAGCGTCTGGGTCCATTGCCGGCTGTGGCCTGTGTCCCCACAGCCCTGCCAGGCGCCACTGCTGCACGCTGCCCATTTTTCACCCGTTTTTAGCTGAAGGGTGACGCTGTTGATTGGAAGCGGGGACCAGCATCCTGTGCCCACATCTGTGGGGCACCCCAGCTCCTGCCCTGGCCATCCCGGTGCAGTGGCAGCAGTTGGGGAACAGCCCAGGTGGGGGGTGCAGGGAGCTCTGTGCCCAGGGTCAGGGTTCCCTAATGTGCCAGGGCAGGGACACCCCCCATTAGACCCCCCCGCTTTTGCCACACGTTGAAGAGCAGCGTCACTGGATGCACACAATAAAAGGAAACCCATACTTTCCTGCTCCTGATAGATAATACTAATTTGAGAAGAAAGTTGGAAGCAAACCAGATAAAAACACAACTGACACGAGGACCCGACACTCCCGTGGTTTTACGTTACGCTGTCCGTTATCTGTGTGTCCCCTGAGCCGAGCGTGGGCCATGCCGCCCGCTCCGGCCAGCTCGCTGCCCGCTGCTCACTGAAGCTTGGTACCATCGCCGGAGAGTGAGGGTTTAGCTGTGAGATAAGGGTCGGCCTCTCTAGGGTTAGTTATTACTTCTGTCATGAACTCACAAGATGTGTCCCTCCTCAAGGGATGGAGTTTGAAGGCTGCTTTGTCATTTATCTTCCATGATTGTGGTGGGGCTTTAATTATTTTGAAGCGATGTTCTGGGTAGACACCAGTGGGGAGGAAGTTCTGCCTAAACCACCAGTGGCACGGGGTGGCCCGGAATCCTCCTCTGTGGCCAGACATGGCTTCAGAGGGACTCACCGAGCTTGCAAATGTCGGTTGAACGTGCTCTTACTGGCCACGCAGGGACCAGAGTCCTCCTGCGGGTCTGGTCAGTGACTTGACTTTGGATAAATTCGGATAGTTTTTGAACCTTGATTCTCAGAATTATTTTACTCTTTATTGAAGCTGGAGCTACCATGAGGGTGAGGAGCTTTTGCCCACCCTGGAGCAATTGTCTGTGGAGCTGCCTCATGCTCGCTTGTTTTGGAATGGAGGGATGGCTTGTTTTTTACCCTCCGTAGGCGTGTGTGGCCGAAAGCTCGGCACTGTCCCCGTACCTGCGGTGAAACATCACTGCCCCAGTCAAATGCCAGAATAACAATTGTCAGCCCAGTCTGGAATCTGCCTCTTCTCCTGTGATTGCCTACTCCTGTTTCACCCAAATTGTGTTTAACTTGGAAAGGTGTCCTGCGAAGCTCGTGGGGCTGCGGAGCTGAGGGGGTCTGTGCCTGCTGGTGCCGCAGTGCCCACCCTGTCCGGGCAGCAACCATGTGTCCCAGCCGGGTGAGCCCGGGAGAAACCCCAGCAAATGCCCGGACACAGGGTACCATGTTGAGCGCTTACAGCTGAGAGTTTAGGAAGAGGTCATGGTCTGGAGGCAT
>NW_010423896.1:7073-7481 GCF_000710305.1 Buceros rhinoceros silvestris | reverse complement strand
GGAGTCCGCCTCCTCGGCTTGCTTCTTTGTTTTGAGTTTTTCCTGCTGCATTCAAGAGAACAGGTTTGTCAGGCTTCCTGAGGTCAGGGATGCACACCCTGTGCTACCAGGAAGAGACCTTTCGCTGCTGCATCAAACCTTTCAGAGGGCTGTTAAAGGAAACCCTCCTTTAAGTAGGAATGTGGTGACTCAGTTGGTCTCACCACCCTGTTCTTCTGGTTTGCTCTCTGCAGCTCGTGCTTCTCTCCTGGAGCTGCTCTCACCCACGTGTGACTTCGGCTTCACTTGCTCCTAGAAATCCACAGTGCGAGCAATGCCTTAGAACCCCGCGGCGTTCTGACAGTTTTAGGTCCTGTGAAATGAGGAGGAGGATGGGCTGTACTGAAGCCAGGTCCAGTGTCTACAGCG
>NW_010423896.1:6504-6935 GCF_000710305.1 Buceros rhinoceros silvestris | reverse complement strand
CGGGCCCGGGGCCTACAGCGTGGAGGAGCGGGAGCTGTGGCCACCGCTGGGTCTGCTCCGGCGCGGCTGGTGCTGCTGGGCCCAGAGGGGAAGCAGCAGCAGGGGGACGGGGTTTTTAGGTAGTGAGGAGTTCCGAAGAGTGGCTGTGTCGGGCCCGGGGCCTACAGCGTGGAGGAGCGGGAGCTGTGGCCACCGCTGGGTCTGCTCCGGCGCGGCTGGTGCTGCTGGGCCCAGAGGGGAAGCAGCAGCAGGGGGACGGGGTTTTTAGGTAGTGAGGAGTTCCGAAGAGTGGCTGTGTCCCTTCTGGGCCTTACCGTCCCTGTTCTGCTGACAGCGTGGTCACCTGGCGGCCTTCCGCTCGCCTCCCACCCATCCCACCTCCCTTCATCTCACTGACGTTACCAGCTGAGCGGGGGGGGGTGTGGAGCGCC
>NW_010423896.1:2686-6384 GCF_000710305.1 Buceros rhinoceros silvestris | reverse complement strand
CGTTACCAGCTGAGCGGGGGGGGATGTAGCGAGCTCAGTGCCGGGCAGCTGTGGCGACCCGGGACCAACCTCCACGTTTGTGGTTTCTTTGCCTTTTGCCAAAGATCAGAACGGGAGCGGTGCAGGCGCCTGGCGGGACAGGCGTCGCTTTGTGCTGGTAACCTGGTCACTCGGTGCTGACAGCACGGGCACGAGGCTCGAGCTGTGCCACAAAGCTTGTGTTGCCAGCAGTGATTTCCTTGTGTGCATTTTCTCCGTTAATTTGACACTGAATGCACCGATTACTGGTTTTTAACACGTCTGAAACACCAGCAGAGCCCTGCAGGGCAAGAATTGAAACGATATAGCTTTCTGAATAATAATACTTCTGGCTGAAGCATGTTTGAGAGCTGTAGGTAAAAGCCTGTTTTGCAAGAGGTAAGTTGCGCTCTTGTGGAGAGGGAAACTGAGGCACAGACAGCATCAACCTGGGCAGGGCTGAGCTGTGCTCGCGTTGCTGAGCCGCGCGGCTCGGGACTTACTTCCTTGGGAGGATGAGCCGCTGCCGTGGGGTGACATTTCATGAGCTGTGTGTCCCCAGATGACCGGGGTAACACCGGGGCAGCGTAACCTGGCAGCTGCTTGTCCTGCAGGGCTTCCAGACGGGGATGTTGTACCATGAAGTCCCAGGCCTGTGGTCCATGTGCCGTTACATGTGCACAGTTTTGCTTTGTCTTCTGAACAACTACTAAAGTGCACCTTTTTTTCCCATCCCTTTTGGGGACCATTCCCGGCCTCGCCTGGCGGGTTCGGTTCTCCCACAGCCCAGGTGCTGCCGCGGGGAGCCCGAACACCCGCCTGAACACACAGACCTCCTGCCCCGGCTCCCTGTCTCCTTTGGTGTCTGCTAAAAGAAACTCTGCACTTCATCTTCAAGTTAGACTGGAGCAGCACATGGAGCAACATCCCTCTGGCATTTAAACTGGGAGGAGGGTAAAATATCTCTGCCAGAACAAGGAAAGAACGGGCCTTGTTGCTTAAACATCCTTGTGACTTTTCTCCAGATCACTTTTTCCGGAGCCGCTCGTTCGCTGCTCCTCCAGCTCGGCTGTTAGAGCATCAGCCAGAGGGGCTTTAGACTCGTTCGTGCTCCGTGGTGGTGACTCGCATCCCGTGGGTCAGGATCTTGCTGGGTGGCGAGGGCGGAAGGGAACCATGTCCCCTGGGTCCCTCGGGGCACTGTCCAGAGACCATGGGTCTGCGTGGACCTGCCCAGAGCAGGGGTCAGGACCGGCCTTCCAGGCACCAGCGGTAAGGTGGAACATCCGCCCCTTGGTGAGGAGGAGGAAGGATGAGGGAGCCACTCAGCGGCTGTGGGGAAGGTGGAGGGAGTGGGGGGACATGGAAAAGCTGGGGGGTTTTGGTGATTTCTGGTAAGCTGCAGCGTAAGGTTTTCTTGACTGGTTCCACAGCTGTTCCACGGACGGTGTGTAAGAGCATAACCCATTCCTGCAGAATTGTTTCTCCTTTATCGCTTAAGGCTAATGGAGGAAATAGTCTAATTTGTGTCTTAGAAATTCGCTATTAAAATTGTTGGTTTGAATCCATCCGCTCATAGAATCTGACTGATGGAACTGCAGGCTGTGATTTCCGGCACTCACAACTTTATCACTAGTCACTACCCAGGAATATTACAGCTTTAAAACAGCCTTAAGCAAAAGGATGTTATTTCTTTGTACTAAATTTGGTTCATGGAAAAGAAAAAACCAAAACCAAACTCAAGACACTGGTAATCCGTACTGCATCGCAAATTCTTCTGAAAAATGTTATTGCACATGTAAAATATGAAAACTTGACTCTGCTGTGTGTTAGGCAATCCTGTAATCTTCTTTTTCTTTTTTTTTTTTTTTTTTGATTCTTGTTAAATTCATTTCTTAAATGCTTGGTTGAAAAAAATAAAACTTGACTGTCGTTTATGTTAGGCAATCCTGTAACCTTCTTTTTCTTTTTTTTTTTTTTTTTTGATTCTTGTTAAATTCATTTCTTAAATGCTTGGTTGGAAGACTGTGACAATAGCTCATGAAATTGAGTGTTACTTTTTTTTTAAATATGTAAAGTGCAGTCTTCTGTATTCATGCATATTGTACATATCTGTATATGTTTTACTGAGCAACTAAATAACAATAAATATGATGTTAATGGTGGCTATTGTACATTTCATCCCATGGCTGTTAATTTTTGTAGTAAGCCCTTTTTTCCCCTAAGATGCGAAGAAGCGAAACGGTCTCTTCATGCACAAACCCTCGCGATGGTCGGTGCAAGTTTTGCCCGTGATCCGGGGAAATCCTCTCAGACCCCGCGATGGGGCTGTCGCGCAGGGCCGACGGCTGGGGGATGCTGTGGGGATGCTGTTCACTCTGGGCATCCCCGGGCTTTGCCGGTCCCAGGTGCCCTCTGCCTCGGCAGCCTGCGGCGTGGGGCTCGTGGGGCAGCCCCACAGCCACGTCCAGCGCCTCTCCTCGGGAGCAGTCAGTGACAGGCACGGGGATCGTGAGGGCTGGAACTAACCGGAGCGATAAGAATTGTCTTTTTAGCTCAAGTAATTTCTCCTCTGGTATATTGGACAGCCAATGCCTGCGGTTCGCTGAGCTGCCCTGTCTGCAGTAGATGGGGCTCAGGGAGGAAAGACAAACCTTCCCCACGAGCTGCAGCTGAATTATGAAGAGGCTCCTCCCCAGGTTCAGAGGATCCCCAGTGTGAGAGGAGGTTCCTCCTGGCCTTGCCGTAAGCCAGAGTGCTGGATCTTCCAGGCAGCTTCAGTCTCAGCCCGTTCTTTGCCTGGACACTGTCCCGGGGCTCTTGGGGCAGTCCTGCCTGCCTCACTGTGCTCCTCTCTCTGTTGCAGCATTTCTTTTTCCTCCTGTCACCTGTGGCTCTGGAGCTTGTCTGGTGGGGACAGACCTTGCTGAAGCGTAGCTGTGGCTGAGGCCACCCCGGTGCTGCTGTGGGGCAGCTCCCTGGAGCCTGCTCCATCTATTGCACTGTTTGTCCGGTGAAGCTGGCTGTGAGCTCAGTTACTGGTCGGATTCATGTGGCACCTCCCGTGTGTGAAGGCCATCTCTTGACAGCCAGATCTCCCGTGGCAGGGTCCTTGTGCCACGGCTGGCAGCCAGAGCTGCCCCTCCTGCCTCAGCAACGCTCCTCTCCAAGCTCCTGGCTTCACAAAGCCGCTCTTCACTGTGCCTCACCTTAACAGGTGAAAATAAACCGACCGATCTTTGATTTCCTGCTTCATGCTGGCTTCTCTTGTCTTGTGGTGACGTTTGTGACCTCTGGTGATGCTGGCACCGTGCTTGCTTACCCAAACACTTGCCTTCGTCCCGGCGCTCTGTGCTCAGAGTCTTGTTTCTAGTCTGTCAGTGTTAAGAGGGATTATAGTTTATTAACTAAGGAAAAGCAAGTAGCTGGTCAGAGAGCTTTTATAGTTCTTGCTCTCCTAATCTTTGTTCCCTGTGCCATGAGTCTGCCGAGAGTTGAAATCTGGCTGTAGCCATTTAATCGATCTGATGATGTCCTTTGAGTTGTTTCTGCAGGAGCTTTGGCATTGCTCTCTCGGAGGAGACCCTGTAGATTGGTGAGTTCATCAGTCAGGGATCCATCAGCAGTGCAGCTGGACCCCGTGTGCCGAGGTCTTGCCGGCCGCTCCACGGCTGCCCGGC
>NW_010423896.1:0-2582 GCF_000710305.1 Buceros rhinoceros silvestris | reverse complement strand
CTCCACGGCGGCCCGGCAGTGCCGATTGCTGGGAACACCAGTAGTCCTGCGGCAGCCTGGGCAGCCCTGCCTGGCATGGCCAGCGTCTGTGGCAGAGCTCTCGGTGTGGTTGTCGGGCAGGTTTGGCTGTGAGGCGTTGGAAGCCGATTGCCTGCGGAGTCTCTCCCCTCGGAACCTCTCAGGCTGCGGCAGGAACATGCGTGTCTGAGCCAGGTCAGTGCTGCCCACAGCGAAGATGGACAGAAATGAGGTTGTGTCGCTGTTCGTGGGCTTCTGCGTGTGACTCCAGAGTCACCTCCAGCCCCTGTGCCCGGGCCGTTTTCTGAGCCACCTGCTCGCAGGCGGTGCTGGTTTGGTGAGAGCATGGCAGAAGGCATCGCTTTCCCTGCAAAGCCAAGTACATAAAGACAGGAATGAAAGTTTGGGTCAACGACATCCTTTCGGCTGAGAAACTTGCTAGGAGTGGAGTTATGATGGGTTTCTTTTAATGTCAATTGAGTATTTCCAAAGTCTCCAAGCTACCCACCTGAAGCGGTGACTTTCCTACCCTCTGACCAGGGTTTGTAGCCTCCCCAGAGGTTTTAGCTCTGTGGCCAATAACTTCACACATATTTTGCTTGTAAAATGTCTGAAAACTTGTTGCTCGGGTGAACTCGGTCATGCTGTACCTGCTGGGCAGGGGTGGAAATAGAGGTGACGTCTGCTCTGAGCTCTCCTCCTTTCCGAGACATCGCCCAAGCTATTGGTGATAGTGCAGAAAGTGGAAGTGACAAGACCTGAGGAAAATCATTTAGGTCATCTTTGGTTAATTAGTGCAGGATTTCTCCTGTTCTCTAATTCCCGGAGCTCTGACCAACACAACTAAAATTGACAGAACAGTGTGGGGGTCTTAACCTTTTAGTTAAAAAAAATAAAACCAGCCAAACAACCCTTTATCCCCAGCTGTCGGGCGGGGACAGTGCTCAAAGTGATGGAGAAGAGCCTGCTGCCTGTACGCCGGCGCTGGGACCGCTCCACCCTTTTTGCAGTGCCGCAGGCAGCGGTGGCGCCGGGCGGGTGGTGGCAGGGAGGATCCTGGCAGGGCCCAGGACGGTGGCGGCACACGGGTGGGATGTGGAGGTGGGAGCAGAGGTTCCTTAAGAGTTCTCCCTTGGCCTCGGACACGTCGTCACCCCAAGCCCTGCAAGCTGTCGCCTTCCCTTATTGTTTCCGGTTACATCTTGCTGGTCTCACCACCTGCAACGCTGGACACGGGGAAAACCGTGAGCCCGGGTTCCTGTTTGCTGTGCCCTTCCGGGGCTGGTGTTATTACTCCACAGGCAAAGCGGCTGTTGAAATGTCACCCTACGTTCGGTGTTAAAGCACTGATTCCAGCCTCCTTCCCGAAGGAGGCCGATAAGTTGGGTGTTGTGGGGGCTCACGCCCTGCTGAAACATGCTGCGGGTCTGCAGCGCAGCAGGGTTAACTGGTCAGGACGCTCAGCGCTGAGCTTCAGGAGGTGGGAACTTTTCTCAATTTCCTTTTATCCTCTGCAAAATGCCCCCCTCTCCCTTCCCCCTTTCTCCCCCCCACCCCCTTTTCTCTTTATAAAGCTGGAATTCTTCCAGACTCTGCTCTGGGCTGCAAGAAAACTTTACTGTGTAAATTTGCTCTTTGTGTTGGGAGTCCTTTGTTTAAACAGCATTGTGAGCTTGCTGGGGAGGGATGGAGAGAGGGGGAGCTGGGAGGAAGAATTTGAAAAGCCCTGACCCCTGATGAATAAAATCCAGCACATTAACACATTCTTCAATAAATTCATGATTGCAGATAAGGTGGGAGTCCCCAGGGCCGGGCTTTTCATTAACCCCCTGCTGACTAACCCAAACAGACGCAGTGTTTTGTGAGCGCGCCAGGACAAGCAGAGCCCTTTTGTGGTGGAGGGGCCGAGCGCTCATGGGGAGATCTCCTATAGGAAGCCAGGTTACAAAATGGGACTCTATTTCAGAACAAACTCCTTTTGGTGAGTTTGATGAGATTACAGAAGGGAAAACGCTTTAACAAGGGGCTTATTGAAGCTAAGTAACTGTTCTGAATACAGTGAGGACCAGGGCAGAAAACATACGACTCCCAAGTGAAGAGTTGCCGCTTCAGTGTGGCTGCACCAGCGGCGCTGGACACGCTGGGTGTGCGGGGACCTTCGAGGCGTGAGCACATGTGGGGCTCCCCGGTAACCTGCGCATGGCACCGCCAGCCAGGGCTGCCGCAGCTCCGACACCTCCCTTTGTGCCGCTTTGCACCCACGCGCTGCTCGGGGCCGCAGAGCCCAGTTCGTTCGTTCGCAACGGGCCATGCAGCCTCCGCAGGCTCTGAGCCGTGAGCGTGCCCGTCCAACGCTGCGTGTTCGCGGGGTGGAGCGGGGCTGGCGGGGCTTGCCGCTCCCCACACCACCTCCTGCCCACAGGGCCCTTGGTGCAGGCACCACGAGGGAGCAGCCTGGTGTCCCTGGTCCCGGCAGGGGATGCTCAGGTCCCCTCCTCGCTGCTGCCAGCAGTCCTGCTCCCCACCTAGGAGTGCTGGCCAAGCTGAAGTCTGTTTGTTCCTGT
>NW_010423895.1:2084-10382 GCF_000710305.1 Buceros rhinoceros silvestris | reverse complement strand
GAGTTGTTCTTCTTTCTTCTGCCTCCCTGGAAGGTTTTCAAAGGGGCCCCAGAAAGCACAGGAGAGGCAGAGCTGGTTGTGGCAGCGGGAAGATCCACCTAGCTGGATCCCAACGTCGTCCCCCATTCCCAGTGAGTGCCCAGTTCAGAACCATCAGTTTGGGCTTGAGAACTGCTTCCCTTGGTCTGCTGAAAGCCCTGTAACAGCCTAATCCTGCTGAGTACTTGGGTTTGGCTGGGCTGAAAACTGTCATTGCTTCCTCTTGGGAAGGAGCACAGTGATGTGCGTGCACAGACAGATGAGTACTTGGGTTTGGCTGGGCTGAAAACTGTCATTGCTTCCTCTTGGGAAGGAGCACAGTGACGTGCATGCACAGACAGAACAGCCACACGTGCGAGTGCTCTCTATCAGCCACCACCTCTTGGAGGGCTTAGGTAGAGAAGGACATAAGGGGACAGCTGAGAGGAGAAAATTTGAACAAAGGGAAGAAACCAGGGTATCTGGATATCTTTCTTTCCAGAGAGGCTCATTAGGCACTGGAACAGGCTGCCCGGGGAGGTGGTGGAGTCCCCATCCCTGGAGGTGTTTAAGAGCCGTGTGGATGTGGTGCTGAGGGACATGGTGTAGGGACCCCCTGGCAGTGCAGGGGGAACGGTTGGGCTTGATGATCTTAAAGGACTCTTCCAACCAGATGATTCTGTGTTTCTGTGATCTTCTGCATGTGTTTTTCGTGCTGTGGAAGCCACTGCGTGGGCTGTTCATCTCCCAAATCACCCCCCAGCCTGCACTAACTACCCTCCACAGGGAGCCAGTCACCAAAGCAGGCCTTCAGTGCAAGCACGTGAAGTAGACAGGCGAGGGGGCTGGTGGTACCCAGCTCGGGAATAACCGTGCAGTTATAACCATGTAGTTTATACTACAGCAGTCAAAATAAGCACTCCAAAGGAACGTTCATTTATAGTCACACCAGCGAGGCGTGGAGTGGCCCACGGCCTTGGTGTTCCACCAGGTGCAGTTGGTGCTCCCATGTTTCTTGTCAGTGTGATAGGAAGGACTCCAGCATCTGTCAATATAGGTGAAGGTCTGAATCTCGTTACCAAAAAGACTGTTCCTTCATGATCCGCGTGTTTGTTAATTTTATCCTTAGTATTTTAAAATTATTTTATTCTGTATCATATATACCAGAGAGCAAGTACATCCTGGATTAGATGCTGTAGACTAGACTGTAAGGGTGCTACAGCTGGGAATAAACCAGCTGTATTTCGTGCAAAGATGTATAAGTCACTGCAGTTTCTCCTGTCTGCCTTGTCCCTTTTTTTCCCCCCATCCGTATGATCCTACAGTAAACCAAGCCCTGAGACCATAAGGTGAAGACCAGAGGCAGCTCACTGCTGTCAGTGGTTCCTCTGAGAACACCTCTAAAAGGTATTTCTACTGAGAGGTAGAAACAGGTTGCATAAAAAATAAAAATCTCTTCCAACTTGTGGAGCTTCCAGACCCCAAATGGGTGGTCCCAAGGCCCAGCCCCTTGATACTTCAGGTTGGAAACAAGTCTGTATGGTTTTTGCTGCAGTAATGCTCCTCGGGAATTCCACAGTCCTGCTCCTTCCCTTCTGATGACCCCTACTGTCCTGTGCAGCCACATGCTTACACCCTGGGAATGAAATTGAGTCAGCAGAAATCGCGCCCCTTGATACTTCAGGTTGGAAACAAGTCTGTATGGTTTTTGCTCCAGTAATGCTCCTCGGGAATTCCACAG
Organism: Buceros rhinoceros silvestris; assembly: GCF_000710305.1. Taxonomy (NCBI): domain Eukaryota; kingdom Metazoa; phylum Chordata; class Aves; order Bucerotiformes; family Bucerotidae; genus Buceros; species Buceros rhinoceros. The sequence continues at coordinate 8,623 of NW_010423895.1, read as the reverse complement.
TCCTGCTCCTTCCCTTCTGATGACCCCTACTGTCCTGTGCAGCCACATGCTTACACCCTGGGAATGAAATTGAGTCGGCAATTGAGGGTGTGTTTTCCTTCCCATGTGAAGCTACACCCATCCAGAGCACAACACTGAAGCTCGGCTCTGCTCCTCTGCCACTAGTGGAGATGTCAGGCAAGTCTGGCGGCTCTGGAACACGATAAAAAGAGAGGGTAAGGAATGTGTGGAGAAGTAATGAAATACAGAAAGCGGCTCTCTTTCTCTGCCTTTCCTTTTTTCATTCTTTGTGTGTTTTGTTTTACACTTGCACTGTGGCACGTTCTTAAATTGGGTCATTTGCAGCAGCTCAGGAGAAATCCCCTGACGAACAGGACCGCAGAGGACCGTGTCTTGGGTCGCCCTCACCACACAGCGGCTGAGGATGCCCGCAGTACAATGCTGTTCCTGTCTGAGGAGCAAAACAATGAGGCCCAGACACGTTCCTTCTGGAAATGTTTCCTTACAGGCAGAATTCTCGCGTGTTGAAGGTGGTGAAGCTGTGAACTGGATTCTGACTGTGTTGTGTAGCTCCCCAGTAAGAAGTACTTCCCAGAATTGCAGAGAAAGCTCACAGCTAGATCTACCAAGTAAAATTTTTATTACACAATCTCTGAAGCGTTTATTACATGCATGTAATAAAATGGGGAGTTTATATTGCTAATGCCATAATTATAAATTAGATAATTGTGCATAATGGTGCAGTTATTAATTCTATATTGTGGGCTATGCGCAATATAAAGCTGCTGTAATTACATACATTTGCACTTATAAGTTTCGTATGTGTTTATCAGCCTGTAATCTCTGATTTGCCGAGCGTCGCTTGTTAACTACTGAGTTAGAGGGAGCTCTCCCTGCTGTGCGACTCGGTTCCTCCCGGCCCTCTGGGAGCTGTGCTCCTCTCTCTGTTTGTGTGCACACGAGAAGCAGCATTGCAAAGCCGAAACCGAGCATCGGCTCTCCCGTGCTAATAAAAACAAGGTAAAAGAAAGAGGGTAAGGGGGCATAAGGCTCTAAAGGCTAGCAGGGCTCTCCGTGTGCGCCGGAAAGGCAGTGGAAATCACCGGTGCTGATTTATTGAGGAGTGAGGAGGGAAGCAAACCCGAAGCTGGGCTCGGTTTTGCAGTTAAGTGCTGATGTTAACGCCTTGCGCCTGCTCCAGCGAGGAGGAGCGGAAGGTTTGGACACGTTCAGTAAATGAACAAAGCAACTGAATAAACACAAAGGGGCCAAACAAGTTCGCATTTTGCCTTTTCTTTTTTTTTTGTCTCCTGAGAGGCTGTATACAGTAGCCAGCGGATAGACTGGGGTGCAGGGAGGGTCTCAGTGCTTTGAAAAGCGGAAATTCCCCTCTCCCAGTGAAGGAAATGAGCCGTACTCGCGAAAGCTCATCGGTTGGCAGCTGTGTGCAGGAAGAGAAAATCGTCTCATCTTGAACTTGAAAGTAAAACTTGGTTTCAAGTGAACTCTAGAGCAGCAGCGTCACTGCCGAAGTTTATGGGTTGGGTGACCTGTACGGTTTCTTCACTGAAACACAGAGGCGCAGGTAAGAAAGCCTTGAGAGAAAGGCCTTTCCTGGAGGTATCTTCGGAAGCAATATGAGAAGCCTCCCCAGATTTTGTGCATTTATGGACTAGACCTTTTTAAAGCGAGTGCTGCCGGGGAAGGTGGAACTGCGTGCGAGGCTGCTTCAATAGTCCTCTACAAACCGGCTTTAGTGGCCTGAACCTTGTAAGGTGTTTCTGGAGACCTCAGATAGGAAAGTTTTTGCTGCCCCATGCTGCTCCAAGTCTATGCAAGCCACCAGGACTACTGAAAAATATATTTTCATGCCAGTTGATGCTGGTTTATGCTCTTTTGTTTACACGGGAAAAGTCGTCTCTCCTTCAAACTTTAAAATGCTTTCAGACTCCAGCTTTGAAGCCGGGCTTGGGGACACAGTGACGCTCTCCTGATTTCTGTTTAGCCTTGCCTACCGCCTGTCTGCTTCAGCCTGCAAAAGCAGCCCCAGCTACACCGCAACTCCATCTGGGTCTTATCTTTCTCCCTCTCCCAGGTGAAAGCTCACGCGGTGTCTCAGTGCCGAAGGGGCAGGCAAACGTGGGGTGGTTGCTGCTCCTCCACGGGGCCTGACCTCAGGAAATGGCTGTGCAGCCAGCGCCAGTGCCCTGCGCCACCACGGCTTTACCAAAAGGCCGGTGCCGTGTTGGCAGAGGTTGCAGCTGGGGGAAGTGGACTCTGAGTAATGTTGTTATATATAGCAGAGAGGAAAGGAAGGGAGAAGTAAGAAATCGAATCTTGTCTTTTTTAGGTCGCAGTGTCTTTTTCAGACTCGGTTCCCCAGTCGCCTTCGCACTGTGAGGTCCACCTGCCGCGAGCCGTGTGCTTTCATCAGGAGCAAGTGTGTGGTAAGATGAGTAACTCCGATGCTTTACAGGAATAACAGCAGCTTCATGTAGAGAAACTAATGGAAAATAAGCCCAGCCCAGACTGGTTTTATGTACTGCTAATACATGCGACTCTTCCAGCACGTGGGCTTGGGCACCACTGTGGCTCTGGCTGTTGTAGCAGGAGGAATCAGTCCAGACCGTGTCAGTCAGAGTTATTTTGAAGGAAGAGTTCACTTTAAGAGTAAACAGAATGAGTCATGTTGCCTGTTGGCATGACTGCAAAGCACGTAGAGCAAGAAGCGCCTTTGTTTTTCTGCGCAGGAGGGTGCTTTCAGGTCAGGTTATCGCTGGACTGCGTTTCTGGCCAGCAAAATAATGGCTTGCTCCAGCAGTGAGACCGTTCTACCTGGCGGGGGGGAGCAATTTCATGCAGCTCAATATCAGGTACCTGCATCTTTGGGTTTTTTCTATTTAACAACGATGAATCTTACACCAGAACCCTGCCACCTACTGCCCCGGGAAATGCCAGATGTGTAGTGTGCACAGCAGTCTCATTCTGCCCTCAAAAACCTCGCCAAAGCTCTCTGGGGCTGGTCAGCTCTGCCCAGGCTGGGAAAAATATGTGAGCCGCCTGAACTGTCCTACCAGGGCTCCAAGCCAGTGTACCGATGTCTGCGGCAACACTGGCTTCCTTTGAGAACAAAGTGTAGTTTCCCTTCGTGTGCTGAACAAATAAACACTGTGTGGGAACTGGTCATAACTTTTTTTTAAATGCCCAAGTCACTTGTCTCAGAACGCTGACCCGTTTATAGCTTGGGAATGCCTGTGACCCCTCTCTGAAACTCGCCAGTTACAGAGGGATCCGTGGCGGGAACAGATGGCTATTGCGGTAACACCACGGATGAGTCCACATTAAAATTTCACAGAGAAGCGTCTGAGAACTGGCAGCTTACCTAGTGCCAGAATTAATTATGAATTTGGGTTTTAGTATAGTTTAGGCTAGAAACCATCCTAATTATCCTTTCTCCTTTAATGAAATGAGAAGTCTGCCATTAGTCTCTGCTTCTTATAACTCAGCTCACCCTGCCTGGCAAATGGGAGAACTGGGGAGAAATGGGGGAAAGAGGCAGAGAGGAAGCGAAGACTCTGAAGCACGCAACTATCTTTGCCATTTATCTGTCTCCAGGTACCGGCTCACTGAAACTTCTCACATTAATATTGTCCTTCAATCCCTTCTGTCCCACCTGTTAGCTGCTCTCTGCGTAACCACGAGATGGGAGACGAGCTGGTGGTTGTGTTGTAAATGATCCACGTGTAAAGCGATGGCCAGAGCACAGATAGATAAAGCGTAGGGAGGAAAGTAAGAGAGAGTTGTGGAAATGAGGGAGGTGTAGGCTTGTAGATGCAAACTCTGCCCTGAAGGGTTCTGATTCAGTTACTGAAATTGCTTCTACCAAAACTAACTTTATGTGGATATATTTTATTACAAGAACATTACAAGTGGAGCAATCAACAATGCCTGGGAAGGATCGGACGTACACACTGAAGCTCTGCTCTAATACTTGTGACTGATGATGCGTAATGCGATGCATGCGCGCTAGTCTGGTTTTCAGAAAACTTTACTAAAGAAAGACCGTCACATCTGAATGAATCTTCCATTTTCTTGTTTGTTCCTTGCCAGCATCTGTTTAAACTCTCCAACTTCATAAAACACACTGGGAAAATTAAATACATGTACGTATTTAACATGTTAGTAGAAGTACAGCTGTTGAAGTTCAAAGAGTTAATTAACATCTAAATTTCAGTATCTAAAAGGAAAAATAAACAGGACTAGTAGAACAGGTTTAATCAGAGAAGTCAAGAGTAGATGTGCAGCAATACCAGCTCCTAAAACCGGGGCACGTGAGCTCATCTTTTGTGAGGTGCATCAGGCTGATTTCTTCACATATCACTTCTTGTTTGGGCCTGCAGGTTTCAGTAATCAGACTTTCTTTTCCAGCGTAAGAAGATGAGAGCTGTGAGGACAGCAGCAGCACCACATACAGGAGTGCTGTTAAACCACCTCTTTGGTGTCTGCACTCTCGCAAAAAGTTTATCATCTATTCTACATATCCCAGTGTTAGAAGAAATATTTGTTACAAGTATTTGTCCAAATTTACACAAATTATTTTCCTTAAAGATTTCCCCCAGAAGCATAGTGCTTTCCCTTTTTTAAACTGAATTTAAATCATTACAGTGGTTTTTAAATACAAATATGAAAAGCAGCCGTGGGTGCAATACTCCACCTTGAGACAGGCCTCTCACGCTGCTGGCCTGGCCCAGTCTGAGCCTCGCTGCTGATCCCGCCCGGCCGAGCACCAGCAGCTCCACCACTTGTTCGCTCTGGACCAGCAGCACGTGGCCCTCTTCAGCTTGCATTGCAAACTCTCTTAAATATCAGACCCAGCTGCTGCAGGGCGCTGTGCGTACTGCCAGCCACATGCATAAAAACCATGAACTGGTTGCAGAAATAAGGCTGGCGAGCTAACATTTTTGATCGCTCTTCATACATACACACACACGGGGGGGCTTGTTTGGGTTGTCACTTCAAAGCCTTTGGGTTCTGTCTATTTTTGCATTTGCCAAGTGTTGGGTTTGGTTTTTCCCCCAGGTAGCAGAGTGCCTTCGTGGTTTAGGGATGCAGCACGTTAACTTGCCGTCTGTGGGGGCTGAGGCTGAGCAGCCCGGGCAGGTTGTCACACAGGAACCAGGGGAAGGTACGTTCTGTCCCTGTCATCTTGCGGAGATTTCAAATGGCTGTGGTGTCAGCTGAAGTCGCTCTCTGCCCTGGAACCTCTTTCTGACTACTCAAAGACATTGATTCAGAAGCCAGAAGCCTTCTGTGAAACTGCCTGTGAGTCAGGGGTTGCCTGGGAGGTGAAGAGTGGCTTTGCTTTGTGTTTTAAAGGACTGAAGTTTTCTATCTTTCTCTAGAATTGAAACCACTTCCTGTTTAAACATTTACAATCCTTTAATGCACATACCTCCGGCACATCTTACAAATACCTGGAAATACTGTAGCCTGTGTTTTCCAAAAGCCTTCAGACAATCAACTGTTTCCAGGGCTTATTGCTGGAGTAATTTAACAGTTATGCTGCAAAAATGGGAAAGTGGCACATGAGAAGATACAGTAGCCCAAACTCTTATCTCGAGACCCACTGCTTAGACAATTGCATCAACTTCCCTTAGTCAATAATGAGTCTTATTTACAAGTTTCCTTTCTGTATTGTATGCAAATTTGTTGCACTATTGTGCAGGTCAAAGTTTCAATGTGTGTTTTTCTCCTGCTCCTGTTTAGAAAACTGAAGAGTTTGCGTGTATCCCTCTCCTTATTGCCGAGCCCAGCACGGCTGATAGCCTTGGGCATTTTTTAAAAGCTGTTTCTACAGATAAACATTTTGCAAAAATTCCCAGAATGTGAGTGCTCAACTTAATTTAGCCTGAGCCGTACTGTTTGTTAGCAGGCTGTTCCTTTATAGGGGGTTTTAAGTTCCAATTCGGTGTATCATAAATTAATACATAATGAGAAACTTCTTCTGTGGTCACGGGTGGAATGCCTGCCTTTCTGAGGCCCATACGAACAAAACTTCTATGGATTTAGTTCAGTGAAATTCAGAGGTTAATCCCAGATGTCCTGCTTCTTTTTAAAGAACCATTCTACCACTGAAAAAATATGAACAAAATTACATATACTAATAAAAACAATCCCCGAAGAGCCTGAGCACACTCATGTTCTCGAATCTTGACAACAGTTTTTGATCGGCAGCTTGAGAAGCAGGAGGAGATGGTTTTTGTCAATGTGCAGGATTCAGTCTGTCTTTTCTCCCAGGTTATGCTTTGTGATCTACAGTAGACAATGTGTTCATCATACAGCCGGTAACTGCGTGTGTCGTGAAGACAGCTGCCAGCTTGGAGATTTCTTCTCCCCATGCAAAGAGCAGCGGTATTTTCTCTAAACAGCCTAGGATGCTCTGATCATACATCATACTAGAGAGAAGGAGCCAGAGAAAGCATATAGCGTGTGTGTATATAGTCTATATACACTATAGACTATAGTCTGCTATAGTCTAT
>NW_010423895.1:0-1740 GCF_000710305.1 Buceros rhinoceros silvestris | reverse complement strand
CCTGGCTTCAGCACAGAGATGGCACTTGGTACGGGTACAGGGGAGCTCCCCTGACGGCTAGGCTGGTAGATCTGAGAAAGACCAACTCTGACCAGAAGCACCATTTAAGTATTCCAGAACTAAACAAATTTAGGAGAGAGTTCAGGGCCAGCTCTTGCGGCTGCAGTGTGTTAAGGTTGTACTTCCTGAAGTTGGAAATGCTTGTGTACTTTCCCCTTAACGCTGCAGATGAATGTTTGGTGAATTTAAAGTCGGTTTAGTTCTGTGAAAGACAGGTACTGTTATCAGAACTGTCTTTTGAAAATATTTATATTTAAAAAAATCAAACCCTGCATCTTATTACATTAAAAGAGATAAGGAGATGGACAGAAACAGTGTTAAAATGAATGTAAGAACTTTACTTCCCTGGTCAATGAAAGTTTACTTCATTTTTTGGTCTTTAAACTCTGTTGGAATTAGAACACTTCTGAGGTGGGATTTATTTTACTTGTCAGCCACAAACATTTTCACGTAAAATGAAAAATAGGAAGAGAAAAAAAATGCAAGACAGACATTGAATATGCAAACATTATTACGTAACGATGAAAAATAAATGTAAAAGGATTTATAGTAAAATTGTACTGTTTCAGGAAGTGTTTACAGATCATTGATTAAAAGAAAACAGACTGGACATAACCCAATTCGGGGGACTTGAATGGTCATCGATCCTGAACTGTAAGTCTTTTGTAAAGTATCTTTTATTACATTTAAGATAATACCTTGGGATACTAAATTCAGTCTTAGAGGGGTTCATTGTTTGGAGAGGGGTGGTCTGCAAAGCCAACCTGTTCTCCCACGGCCAGGCAGTACAACTGAACTACCCAGACTACTTAAGCACACCAGTGATGCAGCTAACGATAGCCTGTAGAGGCCTTCCTGGCTGCCAGTTACAGCTTGGTGAGACTTTGGTCACACAGAAAATCCCAAACTCCCCTTTGACAACACTCAGGTTTTACAGAGTACAGATAACATCACCCATATTAAATTTTTATATAGCTATTTCATATTTTCGTTTAAACTTTTTACTAAGTGTGTCCCCTGAGGAAACTTGAGAACCAAATCTTCCATCTGAAGCAATTTTTCCTGGCCCTTGCTGGAGGAGAGTAAAATAATCCTGGTTTTGGTTATCAGAATTGTTTTCCCTCATTTTCCTGATCCTCGTCACAGTTGACACCTACTGCTCAGCGCTTTTTGAATGGCTTCTTCCCCAAGCCCTGCCCTTCTTTCTAGCTACAGCTGAGGAGTATTTCAGAGACAGGAGTCAGAGAGGAAAGGTGGCAGGCAGCCGTGGTGAGACCAGCTCCAGCAACAGAGCCCACCCCTTACTGAAGTCAAGAGGAGAACGGAGGGTTGCATTGTGAAGGACCAACACACAGCTGTTGTACAGTTCTCAGGTAGAGGTGATATTGTACTCCTTAATGTTTATCATTAAAATGAAAGGCCAGCGAAATTCTTCTCTCAGTTTGACGTTGTGGGATCGAGTTCTTTCGTGTGCAGATTGGCAAATTTCTCTCCCGAGTCCTTTATACAGACAGAGAAAACCTAACGTGCAGCAGAGTGCAGGAAATATTGTTTTCATGGGGATGGTCTGATGGGATTTCACATTTGTCCCATTTAATAGTTGACCTGTGATGGTCTCATAAATACTTCCCAAATAATCTCTCAGGTGAATATCACAGAATCATCATCCGGCCGGAAGAG
>NW_010423894.1:150758-154834 GCF_000710305.1 Buceros rhinoceros silvestris | reverse complement strand
CCCTCGACCCTTAACATAGCCACACACCAACTTGCAGGAGGTCTCCTATGCGACAGCCCAGGTCAGAGCAGCCAGCCCTGGCCCGTACAGAGCTCTTTACAGGGACGATCTATTTTTTACTACTTCTCCTTACATGGATGAAAATTGCTTTGGGCCAGGTGGAATCACCCGCCACCTCTTAAGTGAGCCTGGGTCCTGCAGGGTGACATTGGATTATTTTTGGGTCTGACTTCTGAGCCCATGTTACATTTGCCACCCACCAGGCTGGGAACTGCAGATGAAAAGTGCCCCTTGAGCGAAGCGAAAATGAAGAGGAAGCAGTGTTGTTGCTGTAGATTACATTTCTCTCTGCTGCTAGCCATGTGACAGACAGACTGTTTCTCTATTTGTACCTGGAACGCTCCAATTTCTCCCGATAGTCTTGAAACCTTATTTTTAAATCTTTCTTTTGACAGATACACAGTGTGACTCGATTTGATAAATAAAACCTTCTGGAGCTGTTGTTCAGGTCTGAGATTAAACACTTTCTGCTCTACATAAGGAAATGCTTCTGGTGGGTGAGTTTAATAGCTATTGGATCTAGCAGGACTCAGTTAATTGCGGCTGGTTCAATTCCCAGGTGAATCGTGGTAGGGCCGTGCGGCCAAGTGTGCGAACACAAAGAGCCCTCGCTATGGATTGTCTCTGCTGAACATCATCTTTCATGCTGTTTGTGATAATTTGGTGGCACGTTATTTATAAGAGCAGAACAAGCAAAGTTACTTTTCCAGTAACTCAGAAATAACACAAACTAATTTTTAAAATTTATCATGGAAGGTATTTTTTATTGCTCTGGAGCAATGAGAGCCGTATCCAAGTCATCCTTCTTGCTGATTATGTCTGGTTGGTGAATAATACTGGAGTCGACCCTACAAATTTTATGTCTCAAAGCTCTTAATACTTACATCTGAAAGTATTTAAGGCATGCCGGTTGGTACTGTTATCTCCTTATTGCAGACGTGGAAACTGAGGCATCTGACAAGCAGTGTACACAGCATCCCCCAGCAGACCTGCAGCAGAGCTAGGGCATAAACGCAGGATTGGACCACTGCCTGCTTCAGCTTGCAGCTGGAGCTTGTTCCTTTATTCGTGGTGTCAATAATTATTTGTACGGCAGTAGCTCCTTCATGCAGCCCTGTCTGGGGACATTCTGTCCCAAGAGGCTTCTGATGGTGCAGAAAAAGGATCCAAGGGAAAGCAGAGCAGTGACGCACTCAGCTTTGTCTCTTGAGAGCTGGGTGTATGGTGCTGTGTTCTTATCTCCTGCAACAGCAATCAAGCCAGTAGACCACGTATTCCAGCTCTTTCTCGTTTACTGTAAGAACAGAGGGGTTTGTTTCATTACATGAACCTAACGTGAAGTTTTCAGCTGTTCATTTGCCAAATTTCTGTGCATTATGGCTCGTTGTCCTGTATATACTGACTCTGCAGTCCCTTCCACACGAGGTCTGCCCTGTCCTTAGGAGCAGAGGTAGACGTTATCCATAGCCCAGCAAGGCAGAAACACACATGCATGCACGACCCCGTTTAGACTCGGGCTGGGCAGGTTAAATGCTGTGCAGTCTGTATCGCTGAGATACAGTCGATTCCTCTGCAGACGTGTTAGCTTGTCTGGTTCTGTGAAAAAATGTAACAGCATCAAAAACATGACACACAAAGGTCAAGGAAACATCGATCCATGAGAACTATCTGCTGCTGTCAGCGCTCTACATATGTCAGTTTTGATGAGTATACTTTACATTTTAAAGCATACAAATATGTGCCTACTTAAATATCCCTATAGGCGTGATTTGTTACATGTGGTTGTTGCTTTCGGTGTACGTTGGCGATACAGATCCCTAAATCCCTATGTGTTTTGGGTCTGCCTACTTCAGATGTTGAATTTCACCCGAGATTTGATCACCCGGATGCAATTGCATTGGTGCAGGTCAACTAATTTCTTAAATCCACTTTTAAAGTGGGTGAACTGAGGATTGGGGAATTGAGCTGTCCCCTGTCACGTGAAGAAATCAGTGATTGCACAGTGGATCTGAGGGTTCCCAACTCTTGTTGAGCTTTTGACTGTTTTGCAAATCACCTTTTGTCAGTTCCACTATGAATCTAGAAGAGTTTCACTTTCACATTGATTTTCCTGGACTCAGTCCCCTAGTTTTAAAACTGCTGGAGTGGTAAAATACCTCCTGGCATTAAGGACAAACAAATTCAGCTGTTGTCATGAATGCTATTGATCAAAGATCACTTAAACTAACACTGCTACATCATGTCACCCCTGCTAACCAACTTGCTTAAACTCTGTGGGCACTAGCACCAGTTCCTCTCTCTGCAAAGACAAGGCAGGAAAATGCTATCGGAAATTCCTGCAATATAAGTAATATGGGACGATTATAACTGTATAGATCTTGGCGAAAAGTCTTGCTTAAGAAAGCTGGTACTCAGTCAATTCCTGGAGATTTTCAGCACAAATAATAGCTTACAGTATGCGATCGGCTTCCTGGCCCCTTGCCTGAACCCTTCACGGTTTCTGTTCTGCTCATGGACTTCTGCATTTATAAGCACTTTTATCTAACGCTGAGAGTCCATCATGTTTTATTTACCCTTCTTTTAGCTCTACCTATGCATTTCCAACTACACAAAAATCAATGAGCATGCTGCTAATTTTATCTGGGGGAAAAAAAAGAAAATTTACGTGAGAATTAAATGCAGTTGGTTTTGAAGGCTGGTGGGTTGTTTTTTGGGTTTGGTTTTTTGAGGGTTCTATTTTGTTTAGGGGAGGAGGGTTTAGATATTGAAACTTGCTTTTTTTGCCGATCAATGATTGGCACACACATGGATTTTAAACACCTATGTACTTACGCTACAGGGCCAATATTTTTGCAACCATTTTGATTTGTAGCTGCCTTTTCTAACAGATGCAAAATTAAAAGCTAGCTTGGTTTTACATCAGTTTGTCAATAGACCCCTGGAAAAGGAAGGTAATTCCTAGGCTGGCCATAGGGATGTTTCATAGGGCCCAGTCACAGCATCTAATTGGGGGGCAACAAGGTCTTGATACTAGGACATCACTTTGGACCAAGGACTGCTCGACTATGCTCTTAACACTGCTCCAAAAGCTCAGAGATGTTGGGTAGGTCGCAGTCTTAACCTGTGCCTCTATTTCCCCATCTGTAATGGCAGCTCTTTTTATACTGACCTCGTCTGCCAAGCAGTGAGAAGATCCCAGCGTTGCTGTGCTTAGGTCTCCGCCTGTCCTATCAGCACGCTTTCCACCTCCCCCTTATTCTTGTTTGTCTGTCGGTGACATGGTATATTTCAAAAAAGGTCTGTGTGTATTCTCCCTGTAGGTGTACCTAGAGAATAATGAATGAACATGCAGCATAAATTTAAAAAATAAGGGAGTAAATTAAATAAATATTCCAGAGCAATGAGTCTGCCAGCAGAATCTTTCAAAAGCAAAAAGAATATTCAGGGGAGAAATAACTCTCAGTCCATTTATTTGATTCACTCATAAGAAAGGAGGGGGCGGGGAACCAACTTGCCCTTAATTTTGCATGGAAATGTGCTTTGGAGCAGATCCCGAAATTCAGAGGGAACGGGACATCCTCCTCACTCCGCAGGATTGTGCCTCTTGTCGGGAGACTATCGGCAGGGCTTGGGTGCTGGTTTGGGAAGAGATAATCTGTGTGCCAGCATGATAACTACATCTAGGAGTGTCCCCCTGGAAGTAGGTACTTGCTTCAGATCTCATAGACATTGTCTTAATCGTTCGCTAGATCCGCACTGGGTGGAAGGCAGGGTAGCCACAGGCAGCCCGGCAGACCGCGCTGCTCCCTGGCGATACTCCCCGTTACCAACCCCAACCAAACGCTTTCTAAAGAAGGTTCGTGTTTTGTGCTGTAAACTCTGCCGGGTTGTTACTCAGACTGATCTGTTAATGTATCTCTGAGCTAGATTTCCTTTATTTCCTGTCTTCCTCTTTTGCTTCTTTTTTTTTTTTTTTTTTTTTTGTTGCTAAATAACAACCTTGGGGGGGGTTTTTA
>NW_010423894.1:146925-150730 GCF_000710305.1 Buceros rhinoceros silvestris | reverse complement strand
CTTCCTCTTTTGCTTTTTTTTTTTTTTTTTTTTTTTGCTGGATAATAATCAACCTGGAGAGGGTTTTTAAAAGGAGAAAAGGTTATTTCACTGGCATCAATTTTTGCATTAAATGTGCACTTGGCTGAATGCCAAAACTTTTAGTATCTTTGCCATCTGTCCCAGCTGAACACAATTTAAGATTTATTGATTTTTTTCTTTTTTTAATTGTGGCTTGAGACAAGGTTAAGACTTTCAACAAAAAAAAAGCATCTTTTTTTTCCTCCAATGGCATCATAATCTTTGCCGAAGACCACACTGCCTTTTGGCACGCAGCTGGTGCCAGCTCACTGGGGTTACAAGTGATCTTTTTGGAGATGCTTTCTCCCCTGGACACCTCCGACTGCACACAGTCCTATCTGCATGTGTCAGAGGTTGTGTGCGGGGGGTTGTTCTTTTTGGTCACTGAGTCCTCACTAGAGAGGTTCATTACTGTGTCAGGGACTGCAGGCTGTGCTGTCTTCAAACAGACCTGGGCTTTCCAGTCCACCCTCCTCCTTCCAAGGTCAGGGCGGCACTAGGGAGGCGGTTCAGGTGCACCTGGAAACCTCTGTGGAGATGCTCTGAGCTTTTGTGTGTGGCACACTGCAAAACAGGTTCCTGGGTGGTGATGGGGATCTCTGGGCAGGAGCCCAACAGGGCTAATAACAAAATACTCTCAGGCAGTTGTTTGAAAGCTTCCTTCCAAGAGATGCAGAGGAAGAGGAAGGCAGCATTTCCCAGCGAGGAAAAAGGCAAGCCCAGAGGCAGCCTTTGCTGAGCCATGGGGCTGATGGCCAGGCTTGCATCCTATGGCTGCAAACCTGTGCGATGTAGCTAAGTGTTAATGGTTAGACGGGCACTTTTCTCCATCACCTTTTCAGCAAATCTTTGCCAAGGGACACAGAGGGAGACAGAAAACCTTCTTAAGCCACTGTCAAGGTTCAGTTAAGGGCCAGTCCCTCTCATTTTATCCTAGCTCGCTACCTGTTTTAATGACCTCCTGCTTCAAGTTCTGCAGCTTGAGTTCAGCCACAGGAATTAATGGGAGCGTTCAAAGGAGTTTGATTAGCTCCAGCTTTATTCACATAACCCTGAGTATCACCTAAGGAAAATGTTAGGTATGTTTGTGAGCAATTATTTGTATGGCATCCACTCCCCTTCCCATCTGTGTAATCTAACCTGATTCACTTCCATGGGAACTCGTGTTATTCAGCTAAAGTGCTCTTCCAGGAGCCTGACTAACTCCACAGTGATGTACTGTGGTGTGTCATGTTCTTGTACCATTTCATTATTGTTTTAACCTTATTATGGTATGAGAACCTCTGCATGGTTTAATGCACTGGGTAAGTGGTGCAGGTCACTAATGTACCTCTAATCTAGTAATAGATAATTAATAACTATTACAGCTTCGCCATATGATCCCACTTCCCTTTGTGAACAGTCTAGGTCACTTTATACCCTATTGCCAACCGTCTGTTTAGAGGCTCCACTGTAAACGATGCCTTTCCCATATCATCTACTGAAGAAACATCACCCACTGCTGACCTTCCCTTCCACCACTCGTCTGATGTATCTGTGGGTCTGTCAGGAGGACTGCACAGGCCTAACGTGGTCTGTGCTGGTGTTCTGCAAGGGAAGTGGTTTGATTACTCCATAGTTCATCGTTGCTTGCAACATATGCTGCTCAGACTGAACAGCAAGGGCCAGCCTGCTGGCTCTGGAAGGGGAGTCAGGTGCCTGTTGGCAGTAGCACCCTCTTTTGACTTCAGCTGAGCTGTGCTACCTCGTGCACGCTGATCTAGCTCTGGAGACTGTTCCACTAGCAGTCTGCAGGAATGGCTTTCCCACGTATCTGGGAATTCAGTGAGGTCATCTGCAGCACAGATAACTGCATGGGGGCAAGTAAGATTTTTCCATCAGCATAAATATGGGTAGCGTTAGTACTAACAAACTTATCAAGCTGTGCATTGACAACCCAATCCCCTGTGGCAAGAAACACATGGCACTGTTTCCCTGGGCAGAACTAAGCTGTGTTTGTTTTTCATCATTATTGCAACAGGAGATTTCTTTTAAAAATACTTATTTTCTATTCTTTCTCTACCCACCCACACCCCCCCTCCCCAAGCATCTCCCTAGGCAAATTAAAAATAACTACAGTGTTTTCTGATTGTTAGAACTCTGAGCTGGAGCTTTATAACCAAAATGGGTCTTAACCATAAATCAGAGGAGTCCAGTCTTTATTGCAGGGTGAGCTGTTTGCTTCCAGACAGAGTAAGAAAAAGGGCAATTTCTCCCAGAAAACCATGTATATGCTGCCTGCCCAGCTCTACCAGAGAGCTCTAGATTTACTGAGCATGCAGAGTGTGTTAGCTGTGCTCTGGCACATACATCCCGCGGTTTGCAGGCACGTAGCTCTTTGCTCAGGGGAATCCCCATGAAGGGGAATGGCTGGAAGCAAGTTGCCATCGCTGTAAGATTTTGTGCCTACCCAGGGCAGCCAAGCCTTATGCATGGCTCCAGCAGCAGTGCTGCTTGCCACCTCGCCAAAGCCTCCTGGTCTGGTCTGTGGCAGGGCTGAATTGAGAGCAGGGGGAGCTGTCCTGGCAGGCTGCTGTCTTTCTGCTCTGTCACTGTATTTGAACAAGGCACAGGGGAAGTGAGAAGGAAAAGGATTGGAGAGAAAGCACCACAAAGCTGCATCAGCAGAGTGGTTCATCCACTCTGTGAGCCACACAGGTGTCACTGGGAGCATCTCCCAGATCCATGCTGCCAGGCACCCACCAGTGGAACAGCTGGACAAGGAAACATCTGTCCCTGGTTTTCAGGATTTTAGCCCCAAGTGACTGCAGTAGATGTAGAAAAAGCAACAGTGCTGCAGCCTCCCACAGCTTTATCCATCCAGTGATGACACTGTGGTTCTCTTTGGGAATCATGGCAAGAGCCATATATAAATTATAAATTCCCAAATGAACCTAATGTGAATTTCAGGTGTCCAGTAGAATTTCTTCAGACCAAGAGCTGAGATCCTGTGGATTGGATTTCTTAGTGTTCAGACAGCCTGTTGCCAAGCTAGTCCTTAAATAACAAATAGTCAGTGTTGTGATGAAGGATTCTTTACCTGCCCAACAGGCAGCAGCAGCCCATACAGCACCAGTGCAGGTTATCCCTCTGCTTGTTGTTGCAGGAGAGACTGGTTCTAAGGCCTTTTTTCTCCGGGTGTGCAATACTGGGCTTTTCAACTTCAGACACTAAGCTAAGCTAATATTTTGGTATGGAAAGGGCTTTTGGACAGTGTAATGGGTCACCTACCAACCACCCAAGTCCCAGATTTTTCAGTGCCAAGCCCATGTGTTTAGTTTATCATGTGGGATTTAGCCTCCGCACTTAAAGAAGATTTGAAGTTTTGTATTGATTTCAACAAAAGGGAATCACAGGGGATCAGATTCTCTGCTGTCTTGTACCTCCTCCGTGCAATCTTCTGGAGGGCCAATATGATTGCTTGGGATGCCACTCAGGCTAGAATATGGCCCTTTAATATTTGTACAAAATAAAGAAATAATGAAAAGGTTTTTATAAGATCCATTCTGGAGTTTGCTTTTCCAAATGTGCAAATACAAATCAATAAATGCTCTTTACAGATGTTCTGAGATGTCTCTTGAGTCAGAGAAACTGCATGGGCTCCCTGCAGAGGGAAAACTGCCTCCATCTTTGGCAGCAACCACAGGAAAGCAGAGGGGGGACAGCAATTCTTTATTTTTTGTGAGCATTGTGTGTAAAGCATCAG
>NW_010423894.1:139166-146833 GCF_000710305.1 Buceros rhinoceros silvestris | reverse complement strand
CAGCAGGAAATTCTAGGGAGATTTTTAAAGTAATCCAATGTGGATAGTTCCATTTAGTTTCAATACATAGTCTGTAGGAGATGTTCTAGGAGAATCTGTTGAGATTCCTGGGGGTGATGTACCACTGCAAATGGCCTTTTTAAAGTCGAGCAGACAGGAAAGAGGCGGGAGAGCGCGTGTTCCTTAAGTTACAAATGAGGCCAGGGTCACCCGTGTTTACAAATCAGCCCTCTATTAAAATCCTCTTTAATAGGGCTTTCCTTAGCACAGCTCCTGTGGAGATGAGCAGACCTGGACATGAGAGGCAGCGCTAACAGCAGCCCATTAACTTACTGCTTATGTGACTCTCGTCGAGGCTGAGAGACTTCGACCAGCAGTAATGAGCTGAGCAGGAGGGCTTCTTCCCCCATACCACTCTAACATACTGGTAACCCGATTGATCCTGTCTTGGCTCACGTTGTAACATACTGATATTAAAAGCTCTAATTTGAAACATCAAGATATGGTCAAGGATGTGAGGGCCAGACCATGGAGTCTTGCCATTGGCTCATGTTGAGCATGTTTAGATGTTGCACAAACTGTCTTCAGAAAGTACAGGCTTTGCTTCAGGTCCCAGCTCCCGCAGCCCCTTCTTCCTCCCCCTGAAGATCTGCGACCAAGTCCTTGGTGCTGGCGAGTCCATGCTTGCAGAGCACACTCAGAGCAGTTGACTCTTTCTGCATGACCTGAGTAGGTAGCTCCCGAGATGCTGAATCTCTCACCTGCAGAAGGAGAGAATTTAGCCCCCAATTACTACTTGTATTCTAGAAGAGTGCCGGGGAGGGTAGCCCAATCAGAATTCAGGAGACCTGGGTTTGTTCCCTGTACATCCAGCTGGATGATACTGTTCAAGGCATGTTATCTTGCTGTGCCCCACTTGTGAAACTCAATGGCACAGACCTCACAGAGAAAGAGCTGTGAGAGCGGCAGCACCTGAGACCTTGTGGGGTTTTTGTGACTGTGATAATTTAAACCATGTCAACCTAGTAGCTGTCAACCAGCTACTAGGGAGCATGGGAGGCACCAGCTGCTTCCAGCATGGCTGTAGGCTGGTAGTCAGTGGATGAAGAAGCCACCCATCATAGTGTGATCCAGCACTTATATGCCCTCACGCTCATCTATCAGCCTGTAAATTATTCCCTGATCTGTTATATTTGCACTTGATCCAGCAAAGCTTTGAACTTGTGTTTACACCAATGTCTCTTGGGCATGATTCCCACTGCCCATCGATTCATGCTCTGCTCACTGGCTGTGAGGGTCTAAGGCAGGTGTGATCTTCAAACCCCCCTGCACCACACCAGCGCCTGGCCCCACGTATCCACTCTCTCAGCTCAGCCTTGGAGCAAGGTAACACATTTCCTGTTGAAGCCAGTAGCTACTCTGTGTCCAGGAATGAATTTGGTCCATTATTTACAAATAATTTAAAGCAATTCTGTAAGTGTGTGTGCCCAAAGGTCTGGGGATGATTTACAGCTCTCTCAAGTTGTGTAGACCCTTGATCTGGCAGTGTCATTCACCGTAATGGGATGTCTCAGCTGTCCAAACAGAGACATGTTTTAAATGTTAAAAATGTTCTGTGATCGATTTTTCTCTGTTTATAGTAAATGCCTTGATTAGATTCTCTTGTAGCTCTTCAAAGACAGACTCCCACTCACAATCTTCCCATATTATGAAACCTAGTTCTTTCTTAGCTCTACTTTTTATTGTTCCCTCCCTTAAATGAATTTAGTGTTTGAGAAAGGTGACTGATTGATGGCCTTGAGGACCAAGGCTTTCTGAAGCAGCAGCTAGGAACATTGTTCTGCTGCCTGACCTCCAGGCAAAGGGGGGATCTCTGAAGGGAGAGAGACATGTGAGACGTGGATCCCCTTGGAATGTAAGGGGCACCCAAGCCTGCAGTATCCGGGCTTCAACATTAAGGTGTTTAGTTTTATGTCTTAATAGAAGGCAGTTGAATGTCATCTCTGTTTTACGTAAAGAGAACTGAGACTGTGAGGAGCCAGATGATTTGCCAGAGCTGGGAGAAACTGCAGAACAAAAGTGGGAACAGACAAAAAATGCCCCAGTTGTGTACTTTAATCTGAGGGTTTTTTCCTCTCTCAGATCTCTGCATTTCTATAAAAAAATTTAAGAAGTGAGATGGGTTGAGTTATTTTTGTGAAGTCTGCACCATACTGGGTTGAGACCATCAGTTCATTTCACATCATCACTCACCAGCCATTAAATGCAGTGGCTTTCATTCTCCCTATTGACCTGGTCTGTAATCAGACCAGAGACCCTAATGTGAACAATGCTTTATCCTATTAACAGACCCCTGAGCCTTCCAATCCCCATCATAGTCGTGTCCTTTTTTCTTTCTTTTTTTTTTAAATTTTTAATGGAAATAGCACTGCTTTAATCCATGTCTCTCTATTGATCAGGAGATCAAGTCTACTTGATGTGCACTGTGTGCAATAGTATGATGCTAAGAGCATTTTGTGACTTAATATGAAAGGGTCAGTCTAACATTCACTAATCAACATCCCTTTTTTAATATTCGTTAATTTGCAACTTGCTCTTCTGAATTTTATCTCTATTCCCCCTCTTCAGTCAAGATCACCAGCCTTCCTTCCCCACCTCAAAAACTTTCTTTTTTCTTTTGAGTCTTTCAACTGGTATACGTGGGTATTTAATCTACAGTGCCTTAATGTCCTGGACATTAACAGGCTCGTGTTATCTGTTTTGTTTCTCTTAAGAATATTAGAGTTACATATAGCATACAGAGCAGAACAGAGCCTCGCAGATAGAAAATGTCACTACATTTTTATTCTCCAGATTTGGATGGTTAATTGGGGACGAGATAAAATGTCTCCCAGAACCACATAATATAGGAGAGAGCAATGGTCCTCCAAAGATGCTCTGCTATCTGTTTGAGTTAGTCAGGGGAGTTAGAGGAGCTGTGTTAGGCTCAGAGAAGACTGTTTCATACCAGAGGTCACTTAGAGAGCTCAGAGCACTCTGCCCGATTTTCCTTTCATGGACACTGTTTTACATACTCGTCTGTTAATACCATATTGATCTAGAACCTTCATGAAAGGAGGACCAGGGCTTTTCACTGTCCAACGTGTTAATACAGCATTGTTCATCCTCACTGTAGTGTGTTGTGCAGCTTCTTTCCAGCGAACTTCAGCTAGGAGATGCCTATCACAGCTTTCCTGCAGAACTGCCAGTTTTCTTTGTTAGACAAGAGATGTTATCCCAGTTGAGCTCTGAGGGTTTCCTACTCCATCAGGGGATCAACTTGTTTCTACTGATGTCTCTGATTATAGAAATCACTCTGCTTCTCTACTAAGTGATGGCTGATGTCCTTTCATACCCTTAAAAATAAAAACAGGACATCACTGATCCTTATTTAATTTCCAAGGACTACACATCGATTGTTGAATAAATCTGTCAAGGGTGGCAACAACTCATCTCTACTGTTACAGACCTACAAATTAAGTTGAAAGGGATCTTAGCTTTTGGATAGCATTCCGGCATCAACTTGTCTTCCAAAGCAAACCTCTCTGTACTGTCACAACCAGTGACCACTGGGCCATTCTTGTTTGGTTTAGATCATGTTTAACCCCAATTCGTGCTGAAGCAGAGCTGGGCAAGAGGCGTTCTGGATATTTGCAATTCTCTAGGCGCAGTGATGGACGGACCAGATGGTAATTTTGGGCAAAGAGAAGGGTTAGGAAGCACATAATAAGCCCCAGTCAGTGAGTGAAAATCTTCGAAGAGCCTAGACTAGTTATAAAGAAGTGCACAGTTAATGTAAGAATTAATTCAGGGTCATGGCAAAGCGGAAGGGAACTGCTGTGTGTTTGAGTGCATTTGTGCGTGTGGACTGCTCATATTCTGTAATATCTCTGTGCAGCGTGGATTTTGGATGCTGCATTTTAAACCCATTAAGTGTGAGAAGCAGTTATACACTGTAGCTAAATCAAGGAATTAACTCCTACCGCACAACCTCCAGCCATTAATTTGTGTAGTGAATTTCGGGCTAAGGAAAGGACACGAGTTGGCCATTCCTTTTTTTAAGGAACTTTAATCCAGTAAAGATATGTGACAGCTTCTCCTTTAATATGTGCCCACCTTGGTGTCTCTGTGCTCTTCTGGGCTAGCAATGTCTTGGAAAGAATTCACTCCACTGTTTTTTGTTGGTGGTTTTTTTTTTTTTTGGAACTCTGTTCAGAATTGCAGCTATCCGCAGGGGAAGCAGCTATGACTGTAGTTTCTTTGACAGGAATAATACAGACCTCAGAAACCAAAGGAGTGGCATTAACTCCCCGCTGTCTGGAACCGTGTGGCAATCTCCTATCTGGTAACGAACTCTCGACATCTCATTGCTGTGTCAGACCTTTGTTAATTTGTTCTCTGATGTTTCTCTCTGTGCCTCTCCCCAGCATGCATCTTCTCTCCTTGTTTCATTTGCTAAACATCATCACGACTATATTTCATTTGTAGACCGCACAGCGTGGCATTACACACGCCAGCATCGCCAGCCCTGTCTTCACAGATGGGGAAAAAGGCAGGCAGCATTATACTGAAGTTACATGGTGCCCCTCAGCAAGGTCATAGGAGACGCAGAAGTAGAAATGGGTCTTTGCTTCGCTTTGACCAGGTGAAGGTGAGATGGCGCAAATGTATTTTGACCAGAATGACATTGGAAGGTGCAGGTGGATTTCCTTGCAGGAACTAACAGCCAGGGGTCACCTGTATCTTTCCCCAGCAGTCAAGCACACATTGGTTGAGCAGAAACAGAGGGTCCCATTGTAACTCAACTGCACTTGCAGTCATTTGCTGCCGATGTTGGTTGTGTTTGATGGTTTTGGTTTTTATTTTTCCAAGCCTGAGCACTTGGCTTATCTTGCTGCTGGTTCAGGCACAAGGAGACAGAATAATTGGAGTGGGGAAAGCACAGGTAGCATGCCTAAATGGCAGATAGCTCCTGAGCTGTTGAACCACACTGTCACTCAGGAGTCTCCTCATGACGGCTGCCTCGGGCAGTTGTACTGCCTGCAGGGCTGTGCTGAAAGCCCGTGGGGACTTGGCAATGTATCTTCCCTCCTCAGGCAGGAAGGAGGTTTGAGTTTACAGGTGGTATGGAGGCAGGAGAGTAAGTAGAGGGGAAAAAAAGGTCTCTTTAAAGGAGCACCCTGGAAATTACGGTGCAGCCAAACTATCAGAAGACATTGACTGAGTGTGGTGAAGGTGTTGCTGTCTCCATAGGTAGATGCTGCCACTGCTTCACTGGAAGGACCGGGACACAAAGACGGAGAGCGCTTGTACAGTCAGATATAACACATCACCTGAGAAGGTCCTTAACTGTTTTTAATTGCTCTGATCTAACTGCTGGTGAAGGTCTGTCCCTCTCCTTGGGGCAGAACTAGAACACAGCAGCCCAGCAACAGCAGGGTCACAAGAGGACACTACCTGAATCAGCTTCAGGCGGGATGTAGGATGTGTCTTGTCCCTTCATACAGGGAGTTTGTGTGCAAGGTCTCTGAACCCTGGGTTTATTCAGTTTGACTGGAAATCTAGTGAGAACAGGCTTTTCTTAGGAGATGTTGAGCAGCACTCCCATCCCTGGCTGCAAAATGACTTGTTAAGCACAACATCCTGCAGTGCCAGGACAAGATTTGAAGGGGGTGCTTCTGAATGGGCTCGCAACTGGGAAATGTTCATGTAGCAGAGGTATGCTACAAGCCAGTCATTCTCTGCCAACAGGAGCTTTCTGCCTGAAAGTAGTCTCCTCTGTGCTATGTACCTGTCCCGCTACATGTCAGGGTTACGCAATGGTCCTCGTCACTATTTATTGTCTGTGACTGAACATCTTTGCATGTGGCTGAGCTAGAACTTGGGGTTTTGCTGACGCCGGGAAACCATGATGCTTTGTTCTGATGTTCTGTTTCTCAGGCTGGCCCCAGTGCTTGGGCTGCCCTTTACTGTGTATCCCCCTTTGTACCCTAAGGGTCACCGAGGCACGGTGAGAAGGCCAGAAGTGCTGCGCAATTTAAAATGTCACATCAGAGGAAGGAATTCATCCTAGCCCAGAGACATAGGCTTGAGACTGCGTATACTTCATTCTTGATTACCTCTTAGGTCAAGGTCCCTGCTAGCAGGAATAGCATTTAGAAAGCTCCTTGGGCTCTGCCTCTGCCACTGACCTTCTCTGCAGCCTGAGGCAAGTCACTTCATTCTTCAGGATTTCTGCTTCCCCTTCCACCTTTTCTTTATTTCCCTGAACAGCGTGTGCTTGAGGCCAGGCAGTATTTCTAAGCGCGTGTATCTTGCCTAGAGCGACAGAGCCCTGATTTCATTTGGGGCCTGAGCTTCCACAGCACAGAAGAATGAACTCACTCCCACCTCTGTGTCTCCCACAAAGTGCTTTGGTACCAGAATGAAGTGGCACTTAATGAGCAAGCGACACTGTCTCGCAGTTGATGCCAAGAGAGGGTGAGGGATAAGATGTGTCTACTTTCCAGGTATGCCTTTCAGTTCACCTGCATCAACTCTGTGGTTTTGGAAATAAAGGAGCGAGATTCCTAACTGGAGTCCCAAGGTGTTCATACAGCAGCAGAGCCTGCAGTCCACGGATCTGCCTGAGCACCTTGCGATAGCTGTTGGAGCAGTAATAGGCATCAAAGTATGCTGGGGGAAGCAGGATTAATAGAACCCATCGGGAGACATCATTATCTGCTGATGACATGATTAGAACTTTTCAACAGAAGCAAAGGTGTGTTCTAGGGGGATCATCATCTGGCTTAGGCTCTAACCATCATTCAATCATAAAATATTTTCAGAAGTTGGCAGGTGGAAAATAGCAATTTTTTAAGGGAAGATTTTTAGATAGTTTGAGCACTCTGAGGACAGTCAGTGTAGAGGGAGGTCATACCGACTGTTGAAATCAAGGTGATCTGAAGCTAGTTGGGGAAATGCAGTCCCATACTGCAGTCCCTTTTATCCCAGTCAGACCCAGCAGTTCTGTTCACAAGGCATTAGACCATGCACCAGCTCATGCAGCCATCTCTGAAAAGGATGTTTCTGGACACACAGGACATTATAAATTGATGCCCACGTGAACATGCATTCCTCCTCCTTGCAGAAAATGTAAACCCTGTTTTGTTAAAAATTCCTGGCAAGCTGCTTCTGTTTCCTTTCTGAAACCAAACAATAAATCAGGGGACTTACAGCAGAGGAAAAAAAAAAGATGGTTTTTTCAGCCTTATTTCAACAGTCAAACTCCACTAATGTGGAGAGAAAGAACAATACACATTTACTTAATGTGATCAGTGGTAGTTACACGTTTTAATAGATAGTGAAATGGGAACAGGAATTGTGCAAAGACAGACCGATATTATTAGGAGGTTAAATATTGTGATAGCTGAACCAAAACAACACTGAGGAAACGCAGACTTCTGACTTGCAACCTGTGACTGAATTCAGCAGACTGGAACAAGTCTAGGGGTTGGGGTTTGATTGCATTTGTTTCTTTTTGTCTTGGAGCAGTACAATTTGTAAGTGAAAACCAGAGCTGTTCTCTGGAAGAGTGGTCACCCCTTCCCCTCCACGGAAGCTAATGGCTCATCTACCAATTCAGCAGG
>NW_010423894.1:123497-139078 GCF_000710305.1 Buceros rhinoceros silvestris | reverse complement strand
CAGGAGTCAGGAGATAGTCATCTTACTGTAATATCTTTTGTCTTTCTCCACTGACACCTCATTGATGGGCAATTTTTCTAAACAACAGCAAAATTGCAGCGCCTGCTTCTCTGTCAATAAATTCCATTATTTCACAAGGAGGTTGGTAGCATAGCTAGAAAATGCTGAAGTGATTACATTGAGGAACTACAGATCTTTGGCCTGAGCACTCTATAAATCTATGGACAAAGTTTGATAAAGCGCATTGGTACTTTATCTGACAAGAGTCTGTCTAGATTTATGGGGCTCAAAGCCACTCGCACTGTCATCCTTGATTCAATTAATGCAGAAGCACTTCCCATTTTCACGCTTCTTTCTTGTTGGGCAAAATGTGATCTTGACATTTTTCCCCCACTTTAATGAGCAAAATATAAAGTGATGGAAACAGCCAAAGAATGATAGTGTGGCTCTGGAGCCGGTAGGCTAATGCAATCAAGCAGGTTAGTGTGCTGTGATCCATGGGGCATTTGCCTCAGCGCTGGGGTACCATCAGTTTTTCCTGAATCCTTTGTAGTCCTAATGATGAGCTTCAAAATCAGATGAAATTGTGGCAGATATAAAAAACGTTATACTTCTTCATTTGTTTTAAACTTGCTAGGATTGAGGCCCTGGGAGACAGGGTAAAGAGTAGTTTGTACTTTAGCACAACTGGGATGTAGCTTGGAGAAGAGGGTCTTTGGTTACGATACCAGGGGCTAGTTCTGTAGTTCTCCTGGTTTTGTTTTCTGGAAGTGACAATGTGATGGGAAAATAGATTTGGTGCGAGGCCTCTACTGGGTGTAGCTTTTGAAGAATTATTGTTAAAAACTTTTTTTTTTGAGGATAGAGGACTTCTGTGCAACAAGCATGTCACAGCATGGCTTGGTGAAGTGTAGGGCTGTGGCAGCCTCTGTCTCACTTCACAACAGGTAGCTTCAATAACGTACTCCTGTAACGTGCACTGGCTTTGACTTGGTTTGCTTTATTGCAGGAAAAGTGTCTCTTTAATGCTTGCTGCTGCATTGATGCCTCAGGCCCACTTTTACATCCCTTAAATTTTCAAAATCCTGCTGGTGCGAGATTTCTAGACTATTTTCCTGTTGCGATGCGGTTAAAGGAGTGTTAGAGTTGGATATAACATCTGGCATTGGTGTGCATTGAGGTTGTGTGTAGAGGTAGTATCGTGCCATGCAGAAGTCATGGTAAAGCAGTGAACCTGCTAGTTTAGGAGCGTTTGCTGTGACTTTTGCCCGGGAAGAGGGAGTTTCTCCGGACGGTGCCTCTCTGACGTTTGAGGACTGAAAAGGCTCTCTAAGTGTGCAGGCTTCGCAATGATCCCCGGGGCAAGGGACAGCTTCACCCTGTAGCATCGTTGCCATACTGGGGAGATTGCTTCCTTTCCCCTGACACGGTGTGACTCCTCTGTGCTCCCTGTCAGGAATACAATTTACTGCAATTTACTATAAATCCTCATAAAAGCCCTTCTCTTGTGACACACTCAGTCAGAAACCCTAAAAATGACTGACAGGCTCTTAATAAATATTTATGATCTCTAAAAAAAGATTGAAATAAAGAAAAGTTAAATTCTTCCCTGAGTGAAGTTTGACAGCGGAGGCTTTTCTGCAATGGCCAGGTCTCACCTTCCTCTGGTGCAAGTGGCAGGAGCTGGGGCCAGCACGGGAGAAATGGCCTCGCCCCGGCCAGCCGAGCTGGCCCTGCCCGGGGGACCCCTCATCCCCAAACACCCATAGGTGCAGAGCACCCAAACCAGCCGGCTCAACCCCTGTGACGGGGCCGTGTCTCCATGCTCAGCCCTCCGGGAAGGCAGCCCCGCCGCTGCTTTTCTTCTGGCGTGAAATCCAGAGGACACGTGCTGAGACTAGAAGCGCAGGGAGGCTTTGAAAGCCCTAAAAAATTGCCCAAAATAGGCAAAGCTGCTTTTCTGCCTTCGTACAGGGCTGCTGCGCTTGGTCGTTTCTGCTCCTTTTGCCATGGGGAAGACAATCATCATCTAAAAAAAGTGTCCTTCAAGGCCGAGCCTCCCAAGAGAAATCAGCCTTGGTCATTTGAATCCATCCATTAAATCCTGTGGGACTGATTAAGAGTTTCTATCCATTTCATTCTGCTACTTTGACTTCTGTTCTTGTTCAGTTTATAAATAGTTGTGACATTTACTGCTATTAGTTTGGGAGGAAAAAAGCAGAATAGGTTTGAAGCAAGCAAAGTATCGGTCTTTGTGATGCAAAGTCAAGCCAGGAGAGGAAATTTGAATATGGTAAATTACGAGAATGTTCCTCAGATGAAACTGTCTCCCAACCATAAGTCATGTGACGATAAATTTCAGTTGAGTGACAACAATATTAACAAACTGAAAAAAGATTGATGTGCATCACAGGTCCATGAATGCAAAATAAAAGAGAAAGGCTTGCTAGCCTGTGATAGGCAAAGTATAAATATGTATCACTTGGTTCTAAAGTGAGTTATGATTACATTTTCCTACTTGTACCTGAAATCTGTAGAGGTTATTCATCTTATCCCTATATCAGCCATGACAGTTATAGCCATGCAGTGCATACGGCATAGATACCTGTTCAGCAGATAAATCAGCAGGCATGAAGGGACCTGTTGTTATCAATTTGATCTTCAGAATAAATATACAAATATGTGTACAGTATTGTTGTCACCGAGAACAATTTCCCTTCTTCTTGCAGATACATTTTTAAGAGGTTGTTCCAAGAGCCACTTTCCGACAATGCCAAAGGGAGATGGAGGGAAGCAATGATCAGGCAGGAGAGCTAGATTTATGGACTGTTGTCTATCTTCTTCTATTTTAAAGAAAGGTAACGCTTCCTTCTAGGATCACTTGTCCTCAGAGTACAATGCTGGCTGGATGCGGCAAGTGAGGGTAGGGAAGAGAAGCAACGGGGACAGTTATGGTCAATGAACTTCTGTGAGAGGAAATGTTCCTGACGAGGCTGAGAGTGGTATTGCCTCTCAACTGGTGCTACAGAGCTAAGGAGTTTATGGTGCAGCAGAGACTGTAGTTTAATCCTGATTTACCACGGCAGTTCAGCGAAGAGGACACGCTCATACAGGACTCAGCCAGGCAAATCAGGTCCCACTGGGACCTGCTTGCTGTGCCCAGAGCAGAGAAGCTGGGGAGGGGGAGCCAGGGGAGATTTATTCTCCTTCACTTGCAAGTCTGATCGCAGCAACAGGCGCAAGGATGTGGAAATACTGGGACTGTGCACATCGCACCAAGCAGCATCGGAGCAGGGGTCACATCAGGTCATGTTTGGGTCCGAGTGCAGGAATTAGAGGAGTGTGGCCCCGGAGGAGTCCTCCCTCACCAGGCACCAGTTTGGCCAGTCCACTCATCTCAGTTGTTCCAGGTGCCAGTCCTGAGGAGGGGCTGGGAGGCAGCACTTCACAGCCCCAGCTGCTGTCAGTTGGAACATCCCTGCCAAGGTACTGAGTGAGGTAGTATGGCAGCAGACAGCAGCTTCTCCCAGGTACTGGACGATCCCAGCGAACTGGGAAGGTAATGAGTGCAATAAAAGGCATCAGTGTGTGGGCATTGAGCAGAGTCCTGGGGCCCAGCTGGCAACACGGATGAATACCAAAATTGAGATGTTGAATTCCCTCTGTGCCTTCCTCGTGACGATCACTAGGCATTACCCCCGTTTTATGGATGAGGACATGGAGGCTCTCGACATTCGCCGCTCGCTCTCAGCGAGATGCCAAAGCAGCAGCAGCCACAGAGCTAGTCCCTTGCCCTCATTTCATACGTGGTACCAAATATCGACGAAGATGATGTGAAATAGTTACCATCCTTGACAGCTACATTCTGCTTCTTTTTGTAAGCCTGGAGGGAAGGAGGGTCATTCTTTACAGTTAAAATTTCCAGGTAGGGCTGGAATGCAATCTCCTGGTGACGTCTGCCTTGGTAGCCCAGGGGGAAAAGGCTTATACCTGAACCGTTCTGGCTTCTTAAAGCTGCCTTTTCAGAGGAGGCTTTTGTAACTTAATTAGTACCAATCATTTAACTCACATCATAACTGTGCTCAAGGTCCCCAGCATGGGTAGAGTCCTAGATTTGCCAAGAGATAAAATATTGTTTCCATATAAACTGTTACTTGGATGAGTCTTTTGATAGTTACAAATCATAACCTTCAGGCTCCATCCTGTCTTACAGAACTTTTCCATTTTGACTTCCCTGAAAGGCAGCCTTGTATTACAAGGCTGGAACACTCAAGCTAGGCACCAGGCTCTTACCTCGGGTACACTGTGGCTTGGTAGACACCCAGGTTGTAACATTCTGACCCTGTGTCCTTGAGCTACAAAACTAAGATTGTACCTTCCCTTTTTACCAGCTGCAAAAAAAGAAGTATGGAAAGGCTGAGATTTCCCTGTGGAAACCTCAGGATTTACTCAGGAAAGTCAGAGGTTAATAAAGACGTGTTTGTTTTGGAAATGAGAAGGCAACGTGGAAGAGCTGGGAGCCCAGAATCTGAGAGACTAGAGAAGCAGCAAACTTTGAAGGTGGCTGAGGACATCACCTGTGAGGCATCCGAGCTGCTGCATGCCGTGTGTGTTTAACCACATGTAGGGAGAGTAGATGAATTGGGTTGTTTTTTCTAAACTATGATACTTTAATGAAAAACAACTTCTGTCCTTCAGCCATAAGAGCTATTCCTGTTCTTGAACTGTGAAGGAGGAGGAGTGAGCAGGAAAATGCCATATGAAATTGTTAAGCTAAATTCAGAGACGGTACATTCTGGCCAGCAAGGAAGCTGTAACCGTATATCACAGCATTCTGTTAATGAGGAGTCATTTTTAGCCCAACTTGTCTGTAATGAAAAACCCTAACATTTAATTTCCATAAAGTCAGCCTTAATTCTAGCTTTAACATCAGTGTTCTTTACACATTAGGGTTTTGCTATGGTGTAAATCTACTCTGCTCAAACAGCAATACAGGAGCCATCCCCCTGCCATAATAAGTGGGCAATGCTGACTCATAACTCATTATACGGTGTCATTCCAGACCGCAAATGTGCAACTTCCATTGTTGGGAATACTGTCGCTAAAAAGATACCATTGCTTTAGTAAAAGATTAGTGAAAAGAGCCAGTTTGCCACAAATCGAGACTTCTGCATGTGTAGTAAAGTGGTGGTAAAGAGGATGTAGGTAGATAGACTCGTTTAATAACCATAAAACTTGGAAAAATTCCATTTCCCCCTGAATTTATTTCCAACCATATTAGTGACTTACATTGCCATGGCAATTTAGGCACCTATTTTGTGTTCTCCAGCACCAGAATCCTTTCGAAAATTTGGACCTTCGGTATTACAGCGATCATTTTGCAGTTAAGGCTAAAGCAATCCACTATCAAGTGAGATACAAAGGACACATCTTGTGTCCCTGCAACACTTGAGCATACTCGAAATCACCACTTTTACTCACCTGCAGGGTTCTTTCTCATCAGTATAAAAACAGGACCCCAAACAACTACAGATGAAAAGGGCAGAAGCTGACAAGCATGTTGAGATAAATGAGTGAAGGATGCAGAACAGCAGAGTATTAGATGTGTCTCCACCGCAGCCCCTGCCTCTGTCAAACGAGGACTGTGGGTTTACCTCCTGGGTGTCTGGAAGGTGCTCAGAGGGTCTTGGACAGAAAATGCAGAGGAATCACGAAGCATCATTGCACTAGGGCTGCCCAGAGAAATTAGGAATCCTGATGTTAATTGGAGCTGTGTGAATAATTCATAACAGATCGTTTATTAAAAGAATGCTGCTGCTTTTTTCTGTTTGCAAATTGTCCGTAAGCAGATGGTGATTTTTCTGGATTGCCTTTCATTATTCAAACCTATTTGCTAAATTATTTGGGGGAGTAAGCTCTGCTATGTGTCTCATTCAGGAGGAGTTAGCTGGGCGTGTTTAATGGTCAGAATTCTCCACGATCGTGTTAGTTTTCATCGAACATATTGATCACCTGGGGTGTTTCCGTTCCTGACTGGATGTGCTCACATTTAGAACGCTCATACGCTGCATTACGGCTCCTTGCGCTCCCCCATCTGTATGCCACATCAACCCGCTGTCTCTCTGTTCAGAACTTGCCTTTGCGTAGAATTATTCAGAAATGTTTAAACCAGAATAATTATTCCTGAGCAGCTCTCTCTGTGAGCACTTATTCTATAATAAGAGTGCTGTGTACCAGTTTAGTTTAATCTGCTTGAAAGTGAGCTAAACTAAACAGGAATAAGGCATGCCAACTGCAAAGGAAAAGATGCCACAGAATTTAAATTCACAGCCTTTCTCTTGCTTTTAAGCACAAAATACCTTTTCTAGGTCAAAGAGGCCCCTGAGCAGCAAGGGGAAGCTGGAGGGTTGCAGCAGGGTGGGGGGAGTGCTCTGTAAATACCCTGTTCAGTGCACCCCCTGTCACAGAGGACCTGCAGTCTGACCCAAACAGTTGGCCTTTGGTTATCCAAATTAACTCCCGTGTGTGTACACACTCTTTGGCTCAAGCACTCTCAGTTTTGGGGGTGTGCAGCTCCTAACAACAGTGCCCGGCCCCTGGTGTGCGGGGGGTTAATGAGACCACCAGTGTCACATAGTAAGGGCAGGGTTAGGATTAGACACCAGCATCCCATAAGCACCCCCAAACCTCTGAATAATATTAGCCCTCGGCGGAAGCAAACAGAAAGAATAGAAAGACTGTTGAAACACTGGTGGATAAATATTCCTTCTGCACTGCAAACCGTTGCTTACAGCTAGTATTTTTTGGGTAATGATTCTGCCTTTTGATTTTCTCAGAGATGTATATTCCATCTCTTTGACACTGTCTCAGCCTTATCTCTGTTCATTTTTCCCCCCTTCCTTAAATCTCTTTCTTTACCTTTCAAATGCTCTTTCCCCGAGCAGTTACAATCATTGCTGTTGTGCTCTTAGCATGCAGCTGAACAACTTGGGAAGCAGAGGGAGGCTGCTCGCTGCCCCCTCTGCACCCTGGATGCAGCAGAAGAGCTGGCTGCAGCTGACCCTCTGCCCTAAGCACCGCCAAGCGCGATGGCGCTGCATCCACCCGTGGTGGAGGTAGAATCAGAACAGAAACGAGCAGCAGGACACTGCTTTTCTAAAAGAGCTAATAACAAAAAAATTACAAAACGAGGAAACTTATCCAAAAAGGTCTTTGAAGTCAAAAGTATGGATTTTGTTTTCTCAGACTCAGCGGGAAGGCTTCCTGTGCAATCACAGCTGAGATTTTTCACAAGTGTTGCATTTCAGTAAGAGCCAGACATCCAACTGCCACGGTGATGCTGGCTGGGGTTCTTGCCAAACTCTGGCTGCTGATGTTTGGTACCTGGCTTTACCTGGTGAGCGAAGGTTCGTTTACAGCCAACAGGGAGAGAGGCATTATCAGGTGGACACTTCAGCTAGAAGAGATGTGTTGCCCTCTCCTGCAACAGCAAACCTGCATTAGATTCCCTAGTGAGGTCTAGAGGGAAGATATGGAAAAGGTGCTGGACATAACATCCGTAACAGGAGATAAATTTAGTGCATGAAGAGCAGTTGTTCCCTTCTGAGCTCCCTCAGCGGGCAAGGAGGGAGCGATAAAGCAGAGTAACTCACCAACGCTTCTGTATCAGTCTGTGCTGGAGACAAAGCTGTGTGGGTATTGGGGGGTGTAGATACTGGGAGAGGGGTTGGGGGTGTTTGCAGGAGGTAAAACAAAAGGTGTTCTTAGAGATAAGATGTCGTGAGTGATGTTTGAACTAACAAACTTGAGAGCAACAAATAGCCGAGGTATGAGGAGGACACTGGCAGTTAGAACATGCATTTCAGTGGTGACAGGGCAGAGATAGGACGTGCCAAACAAGAAGTGCTTGGACTGACAGCTCGGTCGAGGGCTACTCTCCACCACTGGCATCTGACCCTTTTCCATCTCATCACTGTCATCACCCCTCACTCCACACCATCCTTCTTCATCCCTAAGTTGTGCCTCTGCACAGCCTTGGCATAACTTCCCCTTGCACTCACTCGTGGGTCGTGTTAGTTCTTCCGATAGCTTTGCGGTGTAGCAAAGTCTTAACGAGAGTTTAATTCAAAGTTATTGCTATGACCTAGTACTCTAATCCTCTTGCCTCAGCTTCCCTCAAGAGACACAGTGCCAGTCTGGGCTTCTGCTTTGGGCCCAGGAGCACAGTCCTCCCTTGGTAAAGAAAGAGGCAGCAAGGATCCTTGGCTTGGCTGAACCTCCGTATCCAATTCCCTCTCTTCCTACAAGGTGCTCGCCTCAGCCCTTTCTGTGCAGGGGGTGACTGTCCGACACACTGCAGCCCCATGACGGTGTCAGTGGAAAGCACCAACATGAGGCAAGGCTTTGTGCCGACTCTCCAGGCTGGAAATATTCCACCCGGAGGCACAGTGGACGGTTGAGGAAATGCCTCCCCAGAGGGACCTTCCAGCCGAGCAGCGCCATGGCTCTTCCTGCCCCCGTGATTTCATCAAGGTGTTTCCAGACTCCAGCAGGGAGTTAAAAATGAAGTTCTGCAGGTCACTTGCCAACCTTCGCACAGCCAAGTCTATAAAGAAGAGCAGCTAATGTTTCTTCTGTGCTTGTGTTTCCTGGGAAGGGTATGTTAATATAGCCTGTCTTTATTATCCCGGTTGAAAAGATATTTCATTTTACCAGTTTTTACTACACAATCTCAATAACTTGAACTTGTTTAAAGGCTTGCTGCTCCAGGAAAACGCATTACATCTTGGCTTTTAAATCCGCCGGCTCCCATTTATTGGTATTAATAATACATTGGGAAAGCTGTTCTTTTTATTTTATTTTGGTCCTCTGAATATTTTTTTGATACTTTTAAAATCAAATATTTTACAAAGAAAATGTTTTCCAACAGCATCTCTGCATCCTAGAAGTAGCCACACTCTGCGTGCTGTTAAGGAGTCATTTGCAGACCTTAGGAAGGGGAAAAGGCCAAGGAAAAAAAAGTAGCAAAACTGTTTCATAATCATTTACAAGCCCAAATTGTCCAGGGAAAAAGTTTTTAATAATAAAGAAAATACCTAAATTAGTTTCCATTTAAAGTTAAGGCGTCTTTAATTTATAAACGCTATTTAAGCAGAGCAATGTTGATGAGGGCTAGAGTAATTATTCGCATAAATGGAAATGCAAAACTTTGGTGCTTCCACACAGTTCATTCTGCTGCTGCTAACTCCACTGGGCTTTTTTTAAGCTCGCCTCACCCGGGGAATTGCTGCATGTTTATGTATTTACTCTAGAAGATACTTTTTTTTTTTTCCCTGCCAAGCTAGCATAGGCTTTTTAATCTTTTCCTCATTTCAGCGTTACTGTTGTGAAGGAGGATATTAATGGTCAAGCACTTCTCTCTGGAGCGCTGGTGTAAAATCAGAGTAAATGGGCTGGAGTCAGTGGAATTTCCCCCACTTCCGAAGCACAGCCGCAGCCGAATACAGCCCCCGGTGCTCGCAGGATCCGGTAACCCAGGATCACCTCGCGTTTACCTTCATCTCTCTCCTACTGTGCTAATCAAAATGGGAGAGGGGAAGTTTGGCCAATAACAATTTCTTTTCCTGTGCTGTATAAATGCAATCCCTGCATTATTATATTGAAGCTGGGAACCTCTAAGCAATTACTTCCCAGCACATTAGTGTCCATGTACTAAATGCTGAAGTGTTTATTCAGTGCATTGCAGGATCAGGTTATTGCTGAGTCTGTCCATCATGCCAAGAAAATATTGCTATAAGTGCTCTAAGAGCATGGCCAGTACAATGGAGATATAAGCAAGCTGAAGGACTGCAGTACTCCTGCTCAGCGTAGGGAGGTCAGGCTTGGCTTTATTTAGAGAGGGGGAAAAAAAGGCTGCAAAAGTGTTCAGATGCACAAAATCTCATCACGAAGCACACTGCTGTAGGATGGAAAAAAAAGCACAAACAACTTTATCCTGAAATTGAGTGGAAATTGGAATACTGAAGGAAATATGCTTTCTTTTTCAATTCCAGATGCTCATGCAGTCTTTTGCCTGGGATTAAGAGGTCACTTATTGCAGCCTTAAAGGATAAGGGCTGGGCTAGATAGGAAAATCAGCAGCTGTTTATTCTGTAAATGTTTGAATATGAATCAGGTTTTCCTTTTCAGAGCTTCACTTATTACTTTGATTTACCAGGATAATATCAGAAGTCTAATTAATTCTCCCCACCTCTTTCAATTCTCAGTGTCTCAGTGCTTCAGCAAAGCTGGAACCCTTCAGAGCTTTCTATCTGTTGAATGAAATATCCTTGTTTATACGGATGGCTATGTCTTTATCTTTTCTGCCGAGATTGCCTTAAAACGTACTGGTGCAGAGCACACAGATAATGCTGGGGGAATAATCAGTTCTTCTTTTCTGCATTTGGTTATCAACTGGTGGTTTATTTCTGTAATCGTCTTTATCAGAGTCCTTCCTACACAGCAGTTAATATTCAGGAATGATTCTTCTCTCTTTCAAAAGTTAGAAATATCAGCCTCAGTGAGACAAACTGAGGTCTGGGGCTGTTAAGTGACTTCTCCAGAATCCTACAGGGAAGGACTTTAAGGCTAGGATTCAACAGAGCTCAATGTGATGTTCAAAAATGGCGTCTAGTCCTCAGGTACTTCCGCAGATCATTTCTGGGGTGAATTCCCACTCTCCGGAGGCATTTCTGGAGACTACTCTTAGGCTACACGCATCACTAGAAGGCTAAAGTTGGGTGTCCTTCGTCTCCATCTACAAATCTGAGCTTCTGCTGCAGTGACTAAGCCAGAGGACCTGAATTTAGGCTGAAACGCGTGCCTGCACTAACAGGCCTTCGCAATTGCCTTTTTTGGCCCTATTTCAGCCCATTTCCAGTCACTACCTTCCAGCGACAAGATGTGAGGAGGGCAGTTTCCTAGGGCAAAGGTGACAGCCAGCATTTTGCCAAGCCTGTGGCAGATACCAGTGACTCCTGTGCCAGGTTGGGATGGTGCCAAGGGTCACCTCGAGGCTGTGTACATCCCCAGGAGGAGGAGGATGGTGTGGCTGATGCTCAGGGTGATACACCTTGCTTTCCCGGATCAGGTACTGCTGTAACCTTGAGCTCCCCTGCGGTGAGATGACAGCCCCTCCTCTCGAGCCTTGTCTGTTTTGACTGTAAGCTCTTTAAGTTGGGTCTCTTGCAATGCTGGCACATGCCATCTTAGAAAGCCGCCACAGTCACAGCCCTTATCTTGATGAGGGGCTCTGCTGCTGTAGTGCATTGTAATAATAATATCATTAGAAAAGTTCCTTCGTTGATCCAGCCCAAGGACAAATGAGATCTCCCTCTGTGCTAATTCAGCAAGGATTTTGTTTATTCTTGATTATTTCTGCTGGTGAGTCTTGTATTAGTGGAGTTCATTCTGTTTGCTCACAGCACTCTCTCTGCTGCTAAAGCCTCTCTTTTTGCATTTGACCTAAATGCTTCCAGTTTTTAAACTCTTCAGGTAGTTCCTAGTGACTCCTTTTTCACTGGCAAGCAAAGCTTCTTCCTTATTATGACTCTGATACCCCCAAAATACTCATTCAAGAGAAATAGTTTGTAATAATGTTGCAGCCCAAGGATGTGCATGAGGGGACTAGCCATTTCTTAAACATAGCACAAGAAGTTCTTGTGTTGATTATGCATTCTTTATTGACAATTATTAATTATATGCTGGTTATTACCATGCTCTCTTGTTTTATTGGCGTGCTATGCATTTTACAGAGGCAAAAAGCCATTCTAAGAGAAATGGGTGACATTAGCTCAGCACAATGATTAATAACTTTATGATAATGATGTGTATCCTCTTATCGTTGAGCTCTAAAACACACAAAGTCCTATGCAAGCTCCTTCACACCCTGCTTGGTACATGAAGGGATGACTTTGCCACTGAGATTGGGCCACTGCTAGAGCCAAAAGAGGGAGGTGATAATTATTCCCCGTTAATTAGTGGAAGTTGGCTGAGCTTGGGCCTCTCGGGTCTTTGCAACATGATTTTACACTTGGATTTTTGCGGGCCTCTGAAGATACGCCCAAGCATACACAGCCAACTGGGCTTCCCCGAGCAGGCTTGATGTCCAGGAAATACAAAGTCAGGAAAACAGTGTCTAAAGGTTGACAGTTAAACAGACGCCATCTCTGAAAGTCTTGCCCCTCCTTCTCCCGTGTTCCTCTGAGCGCTTCAGTGCTGGGAACAACCTGGGAGCGCAGCCTCAGCCTTCGGGGTTATCTGGCTTTAGAGCAGCTGCTGCTCCTCCACCCATCCAGGGCACTGGGGGCACAGGGGCAATCCAGACCCGCTCAGACACGCCACTGGCAGATGCACTTCTGTGAGTGGAGTCGCTCAGGATTTGCTCCAGCATCTGAACCCTTCCCCTAACATTTCTTTAACTTTGGCTCTGCTGAGCCAGTATCTGTTGTGATTTGCAACCTTGGTGCTATTTGAATGTGCAGTAAGTAGCCTCTTGCTGGCAAGTACGAGATGCTGATAGCTTCTGAAATCTGTATTTCATCCTTGAGATAACAAGACAACAAATTTTTTACATCTTGGGAGGAAACAAAAGTGACAGGCTGTTAGAGGAGGAGATCACGATACGTGCAAGCATGTGTCCTGGTCTCTCCACTCAGGATTCAATCATCTCCCCAAGCAGGATGACATAATCGGGATGGTGGAAGTGCCCCATTTCCCAGAGAGGGCACCTCAGCCTTGGGACTGGATTGATTTCCCTCTGCTGGAGCAATTACACTTTTGAAGTGGCAATAAATAAATAATAATAAATGAGTAATAAACACCCCATTTGAATCTTTAAGCGAATATTGAATTTTAATTATAAAGGTTTAATTTTCAGGATGGAAAAGCTACTTTTGCACCATTACTGCATGCAACTTTTAATTAACTTTCAAGAACTTTTTCTTTCTTAAAAAAAACCTAATTAATAACACTTAAGGAACTATTAGCATAAAATACGTAGCGGAAAGGGGTAGAGGAATATAAAACACATATTGTGCAAAATTACTTGGGAGAGAGAGACTTGCTAATTTTGAAAACAAAGCCAAAGCTTCCAGCTTTCCTAATTCTGGCCTGTAAGGAGTTTTTTACTGAATGAAAGAAAGAGAAAGACACAGGAATCGTTGGATTTAGAACAGAAAATACTGTTACATTAATCAGCTCTTGCAAAGACCTGCAAGACTAGGAGAGATGCTCTGTTTCACTCGCCAAAGTTCCTTTGTTTTGGGAAATATGAGACTGGTAGATAAGACAGATCCAGAGAGACGAATGAAGGGGTAAAAAATGGGTTGAAGCCCACACAATTGCTCCCCAAGGAGCCCTAAACCGAGCTGCAAAGAGAGGAGAGTGAGCCAAGCCTCATCGGCTGGGCAGGAAAATGCAGGCGAAGAGGCACTACACTTGCTTGAGACCTGCTGTGAGCTGGAGGGTGGGGATGGAGGGAGCTGCAAAATCAGGGTAAAGGAAACCTTTCTGAGGTATTGCACAGCCCTCCAGAAGGAAGACTGGAGGGGCTACGAGGGGCTTTGTGCAAAATGGGGTGAGCAGAGCAGGTCTGGAGCAGGAGGGTAGACAGTGATACGGTGTTCTGGAGCAGAAGTGTATTGCTGCAGGAACCGAGAGGGAAATTGAGTCAGGGTACAAGGACACAAGGGGGGCAGCCTGTGGTAAAACTTGTTGCTTCAGTAATGGAATAACAACAAATAAGAGTCACTTCACAATAATGTTTTGCCCCAGTCTTGTTCCAGCTGGATTTTAAATTAACCAGTAGATACAGCTGTCAGCGTCTCTTTTATGAGATTGCTCCAAGACAAGAAATCCTCCATGGTCTCAACTGTGTGTTGCAATTTCTGCGTTTGAGTGTACAAAGAAGGTTAAACCTGTCTAATCTAGCACTCTGCCAACGTGGCTTTGACTTAGCTAAACGTACCCCAAATTAAACTGAAACCTGAAAATCCTGGACCTGCCTGAAGACCCCAAGGGCAGAAACATTCTGCTCTTTGCACCCTGCTTTTGTTCAAGCCCGTGGGTTGTGCCTAGGCTGCTCCCAGACAGCAGCTGAGAGCAGAATATGGGCTGAATCCTCCAGCATTCCTCCTCCTCCTTCTCCTTGCCTGACCAGCCAGCAGACAGCCTCTGGGCAGACCGCTGACATGCCTGAGCAAGACTATTGCCATCACACCAAGCTCAGCTAGATCAGGTCCTGTATCACCTGGGTGGTGGTGTCTGGGCTTTTCTGCAGCAGGGCTGGCACATCTGCTGGCTGGACTAGACCATGTAGGTCACTGGTTGGTGTGGGTTATGTTGTTTGGGCTCCACAGTCTTTGGCTAAGAGTTTTCTTTACTGTGATAATGTCTACTCTGTGTTGCTACCCTCGCTCCTGTGATGCACTGACCCCACATGCATCCAGCATTTAGATGAAACACTTGTAGTATCCACGAGCCACATTTCCTTTCTTTGTTATTCTCTGCTCTTGTATTTTAGAGGGTCTGTCTTTGGTCTCCAGTAGGAGAAGATGGCTGTAGGATCAAGGATCACTTGTGCTACTGCCGCGTGGGAAACAGGAGACAGGCAATGTGCCTGGCACCCTGTACACCCTGAGGACACACAGAGGAGCTGTGTGTTCCCCCGAAAGCTAAAGATGCAAAAAGCTCTAAAGGCTCCCCCACAACTCCAGTAGCTTAGGACTAGCCTTAAACCACCTACCTCAGGTTTTGTTGGCAGCTTGGTGGATTGTTTCACCGCATGTGCTGTGGGCCATAACCCAAAGGAAATAATCTGCTGGTCTTTCAGGTATATCTGCCCCTTTCCACAGTCAAGAGAAGTGAGCACGGTGTGTGGATGCCCTACAAGAAGAAAGAGGAGAAAGACAGAGGCGAAGTGAGAAAAGTATTGACTTGGGGAAGGTCACATTTAAATCAGGATAAAAAATGGTGTGGTCCAGGGCCCCTGAGAGCATGGGGCGTGTGCTGGACTGCATGTATCTCTGCTCCTCTAGTAGAGTAGAAACTAGAAGATACTCTTTTTCTCTGGAGCTACAAAAGCTGTTCCTTTTGTATTCCAAGAAATTTTGCTTTGCAAGAAAAAAATACCCTAAGCTCTTGAAAAACAACTGCCATGGCAAAAAAAGAATAACACCCAAACAAGTTTAGATTCTCACGTCCCTGCTAGGATGTTCCAAATATAACCACAAAACACAGTTCTTAAGCCCATATTTATTACTATACAAATCTAGTTTAAAAACAGCTCTGCAGGGGTTTGTGTGTAGCTGTAGCACTAGATCCGAGTAAAAAGACAGCAGAACTGTAGAGCTGCACTGACCTCCAGTGGAATTTGGAGAAACACTCCAGCTGCAGAGGCTCTTTCGCAGCCCTCTGGAGCCGAAACTTGCCTGGATTCAGAGCTTGATGGGGGCATCCTTTATGGGGACCAGGGAATTTATTGCAGGTTACCGTACACTTAGGATAAATATGTTACCACACTGTAAGGGGATTTGTTTGGAAGA
>NW_010423894.1:111634-123413 GCF_000710305.1 Buceros rhinoceros silvestris | reverse complement strand
GATAAAGATGTTACCACACTGTAAGGGGATTTGTTTTGAAGAGCGTTTCCAGTCTGAGTCTAGCCTCATCAAATTTAAACGTAAATATGCAGGTATTAAATAGAGCTTTCCAAAATCAATCAGCTCAAGGGGTTTTCAATTGATGGAGGTGCAATTCTCCTCCACTTTTCCATTGCAGAGAGTTTTCAGAGGTGGTTAATTCCAGTTTTCCCATCAGAAAACCTTTTCTTTTGGTCTGGTCACCTAACCAAGATGCTTAATGAGCCTCGCTGCGTGACATTTCCTCTGAGCACTTAGTAGGCGATTTTCGAGGTCAGACAAAGCCGAAACCAGGACAGTGATCAAACAAGAGAGTGACACTTCTCAATCCCTATATACGTGATTGATTGCCCCAACCAGATATCAGAGCAGCACCGCTTGACACCGCGCCCTTTGATATCCTGATCAAAGAGAAAGTACATAGTACGCCCGGGGTATTCTCCGGAGTGCCCTAATTTAACAATGCCAAGGTCAGCTGAAGGAAAATGTGGCATCTTTTTTTTTTCTGGCAATTTCTAGCCACGGCGGCTTTACGGCTGTTGCGCTGGGAGGTGTACGTGGGCAGAACAAAAAGGCTGTCACTGACACAAATAGCTCACAGTCTGAATATTAGAAAAACAGCTTCGGTTTTAAAAGACAACCTTTTCTGGGGAGGAAAAAAAACGTCCCTTTCCCCTGAAACAGCTAGAGGGCTCTTCCAGGTTGTTCAGAGTTTTCTCTGAAGAGCAATTAGGGAACTATTGTTCAAAGTGTGCTCAAGAAGGAAGCAATGAGGACTTAAAAGAAAAGAGGCAGAGATTGATAAAGCCACTCTAGAAACTAGCAGGGGGGAGTCGGACAGGCAAAGGGACCTGAAAGGAGAAGGAGAACAGGAGAAAGGAAGGCAGTGCTCCAGGTTGCTTTTTGTTGTTGCCTTTTTTATTTTCAGCAAGGTAAAAATATTTCCACCCAAAACAATTACGTGAAGTGAAATCAAATCTTTTGGCTTTGGGTTGTTTAACCCTATTTACCCTTTTTCTAAGTCCTTCATTCCAACCATTCTTTAAACTTAGGCCAAATTTTAAATTAAAAGTGCAGTTGGGCAAGTTGAAGAGCTTGATTTCCTAAACAGCTGCCCCTGTCCTTCGAGGTAGTTGCTCTGCACCAGTTTACATACCCCATGTGTGATGAAGTGGAAGAAGCAGGCATGCAAGAAGCAGAAAGGCAGCGTATCGCTTGCTGCCTTCCACCCCTCCATGCCAGCGAGAAGTCTTTTCTGACCCAGAATCATGTAACTCAGCTCTTGGGCTCCCGGGACACGAGCATTTTTAAACAGCAACACCACCCCACCCATCACTTTACTCGTCCTGCTTTGACTGTAATTAATCTGAAGCAAGTGCCGTACGTGTTTCTCTGCTCCTGTGACCATGGGATCCTGCTCCATGACCTGGGCTCTTGGTTACTGCTCTACCATCAACATACGGATTGTCAGAGTGTTTGTGTGTCATGCAAGTCCACAGACACAAGGAAAACTCAAAATTCCCTTGCAGGGTGGCTGTTTTAAAGCAAAGCAATCAGATACAAACCTGCCTCATGAAAACCAACAGCAAGAAAAATTTCAGCTCAAATTTTGCTGAAGTTTGGCAAGATTCTAATCAGTTGACATCAGTGGTTTTATAATGAGGGGAATCGGGGGATTTCAATAAGTACAAGTTCTGCTCCTCTGTATAACCTAGTGCGAGTATAACTCAAGAGATAACCCAAATTAATTAAATATACAGTGATTTTGGCGTGACCAAAGACTCTCCCAGTCTTCAAGGGTTTTTTTTCCCCTTGCTAGTATTACACAAGCAATAAAAAAACCCATACGAGATTTCTTGATACTAGTGACACCACAGAGCAAAAGAGTAATGCACGGCAGGTGGAGTGATGCTGCGTAGGTGCTATACATGCTTAGTTAGATATTCTGTTCCACAGGCAGGTTTTGTTGTTGCAGTAGGGTCAGTCCAGCTGTGGCTTTTCACAGAAATCCTCCCCGTGTGGCTAGAGGAGCCTGAAACACCTTCTCTTCTACTGTGAAAACCAGCTGCGCTAGAGAGGCTGTCACTGGGTGATGGCCCACTGAACGCTGTAAAAGGGGGAGGTACTTGTGTCTTTGGATGCTGCCGAGTTTTATTGCCTGTGGTCTAGTATTTCCTTGGGAATGCATGAAAAATGTCAGTTAGTGAAGCAAGGAAACGGGATCTTTAAAAAAAGGAAAGACAAAAAAAGGAAAGACAAAAAAAGGAAGAAAAAGGCTTAATTTATCTTCTAATGATGACTCTTTGTGAAGCTCCAGGGATCCACGATTTCTAATTGAAGCTAAAAATGCCTCAAAAGCATCATTTGGGGTAAAATTTACCTCCACGCAGAGCTGTGGTGTAAGGCAGAGGCAATCTTTCTCTGTTGAGTGCCAGCACGGGTTTTAGGAAACCCAAGAGCCGACGGTGGGTCTGCAGCATGACTTTGCCCAGGGCGCTGCTTCTCCCACCTGCTGCACGTACAGCCCAGCGCCCTTGGGCTGCTCATCTCCGGAGGGAGCTCCATGCAGAGGCATCGCCTCGACTTCTACTTGCTTCTCAGAAGGGGAAATGTTTGTGTTTTGAATCTGTCGCTACTCTCCTGGCTTTTGCTTGCACGCTCATTGTGATGCAGTCAGCATCGGGGGTTTATATAATCTATCACATCTTAATTAAAAGGTCTGCAGCTTTTCCTTGGACTTTGTTCATTTTGGTTTAGTATTACCAAGCTAAAGCGATTGGACGTTATTGAAAAAACATGTCTTGATGGCACTGAACCAAGACTCCTGACAAAAATGTTGGCAGAAAACTTCACAAGTGTGACTGCTCGTCGTGCTCCGCAATAGTTATTTATTTCAAAATGTCAGAATTTTGCACAGTCCAGAAATTCCTATTCCTTGCTGTCTCTGTTACAGAGTACCTCAGCCTGCACTTCCTGCACCCAAACGCTGTGGCGCTGAGCCCGCAGGAACGCACAGATCAGCAAGACGTGCCAAGATCTGCTAAAGGAAAAAACAAACTCACTCAAATTATTCTTGCAAAGCAGAAAAATATGGATGTAATTTTATAAAACTATTTGCTGAGTGTCGAACAATGAGACGAGCCCTCCAGCCCGAGTATGTAACATCTCAATTATGCAAACCCTGGATTCATTATCCCCACTTTGATGTCACACTGCATACAAGTATATTGCAGTAATTCCTCTTATCATGTGGCATCACTAGTTTATTATGGAAAAGAGTATTTTTGGGGTAGAAATTTAACCTGTCAATTAGTAGGGCATGTATGTTGTGGGAATGTGGCAGACGACTAAATTATAGAAATACTTTCTCCCTCTCACAAGGCGTGTGAATTTTTTATTTAAATACTTCTCCATCTGCTTTAGTACTTTAAAAATCCAAACAGTGTCTATTTCCAGGGCCCCGTTATCGCTATCATGCTGGGTAATAGGATACACCGTGTTCTCCACCAGTCCTCAGGCTGCCAATCCAAGGGTGGGCTTTAAATCCCGTGTTCGAGTTTCAGTGTTGGTGCCGAGGAGCTGGGTGGTGTTTTGATGGTCTGCATTACGTGGTCAGACTGGACTATCGAGGCAGCCCTTTGCAGCCATAACAGCAGTTCGGGGAGGGGGCAGAAGCGTTCACCGCAGCAGTGACCTAGAGGCGACCGGCAAAGACTATTTGTAGGAAACAAATTTCCCTTGCATTCACGTCAGAAATCTAAGTAGAAGGATTAGATCACCCTGTCGGAGAGCTAAAACAATATCCTGCCACGTACGCCCAATCAAGAGCAATCAACACAGCGCTTCTTGTGACTGCTTGTAACAAGCTGCATAAACAAGCTGTAGACCTAGGCAGGAACCTCAGATAACAAATGTGAGCGAATCTCAGCAGCAGCTCCTGGACAACTTGTGAAGGGAGAGGAAACTAAATTAATCAGATAAATGATTTGCTCAGCTCTGGTAGAAAATGTCAGACACTTCAAAACTAACCTTTTGGCAGCGGGATTGCTCTTCCCGGATCTATCGAAGATTTCTGCCTCTTGCGCTTGTCAACTTTGCTGGGAAGCGGGTGAATTCAGTGGGGGAGAGGTGCCATTCTCAGTGGGTGGGCACAGACCCTCGACTACGGGTGGTGAGCTCCACCACACAGACCAAATGCTGTTTGGGCCAAGGGGAAACACTTTTGAGCAGCTTGTAGCTAAGCCTGACAGAGTATTTCTGTCGGAACTGATTTTTCTCCAAAGAGCTTTGGCTGCTGTTTTTCTAAGGAATATTTCAATAAGATTTATCTGTTCTGTGGAAGCATTAATTTTGTATTTAGAAATTAGTCACAAGATTCGTTTTTCTTGCTGGACGTTAGAGTATTTTTATTCTGAAAGGCTGTTGCAGTGCCAAGAAGAGCAATAGCCCAGCTGCCTGGTGCCACCTTTCCCTCCCGTAGTAGGGCTCCCCAGCTACGCCTCAGCTTCTGCGCCAGCGTGTGCTGGACCCCGGGTGCCTTCCCTGGGGCACAGCACCTGGGTGTCCTGGGGGAACGGTTGCTCATCCAGAAAGTCTCTTCTCCAGAGCAAAACCACACTTGCAGCAAACCAGTATTGCCGCACTTTCACCTGGAATGGTTGTGGCTTTCAGGAAAAGAAAAAAAAACTATCAGAAAACTTTTCCTGTGTTGACACAGATACTGAAAAGGCAAAAAAACCCCAAAACAACAACAACAAAAACCCCAAAAACTAAGTTTGGCGAAAGGAGAAGCATTTATTAGTACAGAGTACCTGCACATCTTGCTTCATTTAAAATCTCCCAATCCCCAGGAGTAACGTTCCCCCTCTTGCAGAAGATCAGCAGAAGGACCCGCAGCAGCCGAACCCCGCTCCTCCCGGGGGCTGGGTGGGCATGTGCGCTGTGTTTGATCACCGGCTGAAGGTGCAGCGGAGCGAGTGCTTTGCTGGCTCGGAGCATCGACTGTCCCCGTGTGACACGCAGCCCCTTACTGCTCTGGGTGGACTCACCGTGACCACAGGTGAGGAGCCCTCGTTACCCAGCACGCCGCTGGCTCTGCGGTATCGATCAGCTGTGGGTACGTCGGGAGTGGAGGTGTCTCTTTACTCGGTTGAAGTGCAGGGCGTTCAGTGTTTATTGTGTTCTTAACAAAGTCTGTTATCAGCAAGTTCGAAGTTTGTTGCTATCTTCTGGCGTCTTAGACTAATCACAGTAATGAAGGCATTGAATGGAGCCCTTCTCAGGTGGCATTTACCATTGTTTGCTGCAGATAACATAAAGCTTTCTGATTACAGTCGGCTTTTATCACTTCAGAGCAAATCTACTCCACTGAAATGTGCTAATAAAACCCACGGAAGCAACAAACTGGAAAGAAGTGTTACAGCAATAAAGGAACATGAGGGAAAATGTACAGCTTTTGCCGTTGTTATCATTTTCAATTTATTAAGATCTAACCATTTTTGTAATATGGAGCTGTTGC
The DNA here is from genome assembly GCF_000710305.1 of Buceros rhinoceros silvestris. Taxonomy (NCBI): domain Eukaryota; kingdom Metazoa; phylum Chordata; class Aves; order Bucerotiformes; family Bucerotidae; genus Buceros; species Buceros rhinoceros. The sequence goes on along the minus strand of NW_010423894.1, from coordinate 117,856 downwards.
TGGGGGTTAATTTAATCTTCTCTAATACCAGGCTCAGGTCAGTTTTCAGTGGCAGTTTAGATGTAATGCATATTTCTGCATTAGAATCAGAGAAACACCCTCTGTGGCCCCATGACCATATGCTTTCAATAATCCAAGTGTAAATGCCCAGCACTTTACACGTCCATTTTACGTGATTAGCTCCAGCCTTTAAACACGCAAGTCCCAATAAAAATATTCGGCGTTGTGGCTCCAAGGACAGAGTGAGCTACTTGCTGTAATAGAGAAGCACTGAGTTATGTCCTCTACAACCCGTCCGCCTGCGCTCCACTCAGCCAACCATCCGTATTTATCTACTGCCGTTCGCCGTAAAGGGTCCCAGAAGCAGATTAGAAAACTGCTGGGCTAAATCTCGAGATCTTTATTCAATCTTTGCTGAAGACAGCAGTTGTTTTGTGTGTATAAGGGTAATGTAAAATCCAGTAAAGGTTTTATGCTGCCACTGGGGAGGCTAAAGACAGCAGCCATGGCAGCAACCTACATAAAACAGAGAGAGGGAAAAACTGGATCCGGGTATTTGGCCCGTTTCAAAAAGACAATCAATGTCCTCTGTATCTGCATGCAGGAGACAGATGTATGGAGACCTCATCTCTATAATCACACAAAATAAAGAGGATGGAACTTTGTGTCTGCTTTGTATGAGATCCTCTGAACTGGCTAAGAGTTCAATCTGTGTCTTTGTGTTCAAGTTATCTCTTGCAAATCAAGGACATCAAGCTTCTTCCATATCCCACCTCCCCTGTGGATACCTGGTTCAGTTCAGTCCTCCTGTCCTGTGATCTCTTTTGTTGTCTTTTCTGAAAGATTCAGCTCCTGCTTTTACTCTTTTGATGTGCTTCCGTGCAGTTAATGCATTTATCTCACAATAGGAGCTGGAGTGGAAAAGCAAGTTACTAGAATACGCTTCCCTTCTTCCAAGCCTTGTAGGCCTCTAGATTTCATTGAACATTGTTCAGCCTCTGTGGTTAGAGACTGCATGTGCTTAGACCCATTAACATCTACATGCCCATCATGGGGGATGTGTTTCACAACCTACCTCCTCATTTGTAATGGCCTCCTGGCTGTTTTTCCAGCCTTCATTTTGTTCACTTAGAGGGGACGCTTTTAAGAAGGGAGGGTTGGATTAGATGACCTTTGAAGGTCTCTTCCAACCCAATGCATCCTATGATTCTAAGAAATGGGGATTAAAGAGGGGACAAGAGATCTCACACAGCCACAGGAGCATCCGAGAAATCTAGTCTCTTGAGACATACAGAAGGGTTAAGAGGGGTGAGCAAGAAGAACCCTGTAGTAGGAAACGCCAAACTCAGAGACTTGATTTGTTGAAGTGCTGCCCTGTGTGCCTGCAGACATTCAAAGGCAGAGTGGTCCCAGTGTCCCAGTCGCTATTCAATCCCCACCTTGCCTGAGTCTGAGCAGCTCATGAGCTCCGGTGTGCTCAGCCTGACATAACTGGCTCCCTCTCCTCTCGTGGAGCAGATGGAGTAATTGAATCTTCAAAAGTTCAAGTGATTTAGCAAGGTCACATAAGACAGAAGGAGCAGAGATTGAATTTAAGTCTAAAGAACTCACATTCTTCTCCTCCTCCTCCCTTTGGACTCTAATAAGAGCCCCAAATGTGGAGCTGGGGATGCCAGAGATACTAAATGGAAAGGCAACGTATCAGCAGTAGTTTGTCAAAACCTTTGCACGGAGATCACTCGTAGTGCTGGTACCTCTGAGAGAGGCCGTGCAAGATCTAGTAAGCAGTTAATGAGACTTTCAAGTTAGTGTGTGAATTAGGTGCCAGCAGAGAGGCTTCAAGCTTCATAGAGGGCTTGGGGTGGCTGAGAAGGTTGGATGCAGAGCTGCAACACAGCAGGGAGGGATGAAAGGTGTGTTACCCCTTCCCTCGTCCTCACCACTCCTGGCACAAGCAGCTGTGTCCCTGTGCTGTTTAATCCCAGGAAACGCTGAGATGCTGTTTGTGTGATAACAAGCAATGTACTGTGCAGGGCTGGACGGAGTTACGCGGCACTGTATTATACTGATGTAGAAGGAAGGAAATACCAATCATCTGTGGATCTCGATGACTGAGGCTGCAAGGGAGTGTGGAACAGCAGAGCCTTTGAATACTCTGCCTGAGAGGTTGTGTGTCTTGTCCAGAGCACGCTAAAAGGCGTTAGTTGCTGGTCAATCAAGATTTCCTCTTAAACTCACTCCAGTAGTTTTCCCGTGTTTGCCTCAAGCCACCAGGCAGGTATCAGGGGTTGTTCCTGACGGAACGACTTCATCCTGCCTGTTGCAAGTGCCTCAATACTGCAGATGAGATCTGTGGGGTGGTAGGGGCTGCCTGGGGGGGCTGCAAATCACTGCACAGTCCCACAAGAGGAACGCAGGTACAGACCAAGTGTAGGCAAAAAGCCAGAGGTGGACTTAACTCATGGTCAGCTCTGTGTTATGGAACGCAGCCCAGGAAGGCGAGTGGGTGCAGAGGGCAGAGCGGGCAGGGCAGATGTGTCCCTTCACTTCTGCATTGTCCCAGTTCCCCAGCCAGAAGCAGTGCAGGAGTTGCACTGTGAGCAACTAATGAGATTAATGCAGATGCATATACTCAGTTATACAACGTATATATGCCCTTCACACAATGATGGCCACCTTCTGCTACAGTTTATTTTCCTAGCAATCATCAGTAGCACTAATAATAATTAAATCTCAGCGGCTGTAATGAATAATACATAGCAGCATTCTGTTAGAGAAACAAAAACACTTGAAGAGATTTTCTCCTAAGTTAACATCGGTGCTTATTTCTTGAAATGATTTTTTTTTTTGGTGATGTATTAAGCATCTTTAAAGTTTGCAGTATTGAAACATAGATAGTACTGAGCCACCGATGCACAGAAAAATCCTGGAAACAATTTAAAGACAAACAGGCACCATTAAGCTGATAATTTTTATTTGTGTGCGACCGGCAGAGACGAGCAGCAGTCACAGCTCAAGCTGGAGCAATGGAGAGGAATGTAGAGGGCCGGGGGGAAGACCAAGCACGGCAGGGTTTGAATCCTTCTCTCTGACCTCGGACCCATCGATCAGGGATGAAATTCCTCTCTTCCCAAAGTTAGGTATCAGGCTGCGGCTAGTCAGTGAGGCTTCTCAAAGCCAAGGAGAGGACAGCCCCGCAGAAAGCAGTGCCTTCCAGGAGAGCTGCCAGGGCTGAGGTTAGGGAAGCGATTTGGGCCAGCGTTATCTGGGTACGTATCTAAAGGCATCGGTGAGCCCCAACAACTGCAGCTCTGCACGAGCCCTGCTGCAGCTGCAGTTCTGCAAGCAAATAAAATTCCTTTTGCCGAGAGAGCATCCCCTGTTCCTGGAACTGCAAATGACAGCGTGTTCCCTCGTACTGCTGCGTTGGCAGAGCTGGAGGAGAAAAATGACCATGTCAAATGCCCCTACTTACACCAGCGTATAACAATTTCGTCACTCTCAGAGAGCCCTCCAAAGGATCATTGCTTACAAAGCCAGTCTGTAACACAGTCGTTACTCAAGGAGCAGAGTGTCTGGAGGATGAGAATAGGGTAGATCTGGCCCTAAAAGCATGTGAGCATCTGTCCTTCAGCTGCATTGGGCGCTCAGACACTGCAAATTCAAGTGACAAGGTGCGTGTTACCGCTGGACTCTCAGATTTAAATAGCTCATCTCTAGCATGCAATGTAAGTAGGCGGTATGGGATGTAAGACACCTGGTAAATGAAGAGGTGAAAAGTCCTCCCATATTTTCTTTTTCAGGTACTGAAGGGGTCCTCCTTTGCGGGACATCCTCATGCTGCTTTATAAATTGAAATGATCCCAATTCGAAGTAACCGTTGGATTCAAGTCCTACAAGAGTGACAAATGTGGTTCCATGCTACGCACCATACCAGTCACTAAGAGGTTAACCAGGAGTGGTTGCTTTACTCACTGGACTCTACCAAATCAGTAAACCAATGGTAGAACACAGATCAAGAGGGATGGATTTGGAGCTGGCAGCAATCAGATTGCAGGAATAGATGATCTTACACCAACAAACAGCAGAGGGAAGGCAAATCCAATGCGGAACTCACGAAAATGATCGGAGCTCTTTGTCCAGACACCAGTGAGACCAAGCTTATAACCTCCATCATGCCGCTGTAGAAATGCCAGTTCAGAGGTGGAGCTGGTACAAGAGGACAGCCCTCACAGCACTAACACGTCTTCATTGCTTGTGCCACCACTTAGAGACTCTACATCAAAGTTCTCTGGTGGAGTTACGCTGCCAGAAGGTTTCACAGAGTCAACCGAAAGAAAACATTCATGTGAACCTGATCTGAAGAGCAGAGAAGGGACATTTTTCCTCTCTGATACTACATCAGACAACAGAATAACCTACCAAAAGGAGCAACTGGTTTAATCAGTATAATCAGATATCACAGGGATAAGCACAAGATAAATAACCCGATACCACAGCTACGAGCGCGGCATGAATAACACAATTCCCTAGCAATGAGCTCAACATAAATAACCTGGTACCACAGCAGTGAGCTCAGTATAAATAATCCAATACCATGGTGATTAGCTTAGCGCGAACACTGCGATACCACAGCAATTAGCCTGGCATAAATAACCCCAAATCCCGGCAATCAGCGTGGCATGAATAATCGTATCCCGTACCAGCAACCAGAGCGTAACTAAGGCAGAAGGACGACAGGTAGGAGAGCAGTGGTGTGTGTTTGTTGATAGCCAGAGGTTTGTACGGCAGGATCAGCTCTGGAGCGCTCCCAGTTCTTCCCCAGCAGGCAGCAAAGTTAACCCCTGCAGCCACCCGCAAAGCCAGGGCTGTGGGCTGTGCACACGCTATTTCTGGGGGGGATGAACACCCATGGAGGAAATGAGGTGGGTTTGGGGTATTTTTAAGCAGGTGGGATGAACCTAAGCCTGCAGATGGTATTCTCAAAAGCACTCACTAGTTCTCCCGTTATGCTCCCAACAAAGGCAGTTGCAACTGAAAAACTCCAGAGAGGGGAACTGCACCAGAGAGGAGCATCCTCCCGATACTCCCACAGCCCACGAGTGCCAGCGCGGCTCCCTAAAGTGCTGGGCGCGCAGCAGCCCGCGGGGTGCAGGCGGAGGGGGAGGATGGGAGCAGTGGAGCTGAAGCTCAGCTCTTCCTTCTGGGGGGCCCTGCCACGAATCCCCCTCCCTGGCCCCGCCAGCGCTCTTAAGTCCTGCTCCAACGGCCAATTTTGCAGTGCTACCACCCGGAGCGCACCTAACGTACAAATCCTGGATTTATATGTGAGTCACAAACACATCCCTTTATGCACTCTTAAAAACCAGAAGCATAATTACTAAGGTCAATATATAATGTTTATTTCCTTTACAATAGACATTATAATTTCACTTTAGGGAGAAGAAGCTGTATGCATAAAAATAATGACAAATATTAAAGCCACCAAAATAATGGAACCAGATCACTCTACTAATCCTAAATTTAAATGCATTAACGATCCCTGTAACATTAAAGGTCTGATAAGCCAAATTAGGTTTCTTGTAAGCATAATTAATCTTCTTTTTCTATGAAGATATTACAAGGGAGTTAATTTGAATCCCAAAGGCATTTCTAAAATTGAATTATATAGATAAAGCAAATATTTGACCTTTTACTGATAATTACTATAAAAAAACCAACATGCAAATGAAGCTTATGAAAACATCTTCTGAAAATGGTATTATTGGGGTAATAAAATCCTCTATAACGAGAACCCAATAATTTAATGACTTAAAAATAGGTAGCCCCTACCTTCATCTGTAATTTGAGAGTATTAACTAACAACAGTGCTTATTATTTATTAACAAACAATGGAATGGAATAAAATGTAGGTGATTATGTCAAACACACACATTATCTGGTTTCATTCGTAGGTCATTACATTTAAAAGACTGCTAGTTTTGGTTCACCTTCTCTTCTGAGATGATTTTTTAGTGTCATTAAATGATGATAATATTTATTGATTTAATTGTCCTGTGACTGGAAGGTGCTTTCTCATGGCACTGAATCAGGATCTTTTTTTAATAAAATTTCCATTCAATTCACTGAAAAGACCATTCACTCCATCACAAACTGAAACTCTTAAAATCTCACACAGCTGGAGCTTACTGTTGTACGAGTTTAGGAAGAATTCAGGCTCTT
>NW_010423894.1:110338-111553 GCF_000710305.1 Buceros rhinoceros silvestris | reverse complement strand
CCGAGATGCCAGAGGGTCTCTGATGGTGAGCATGGTACCCCCAGACTAGTGAGGATCTGCGGGATTAAACCATGGGCCGTCAAACAAGTAACAAGATCACCCAGTGAAAGCCTTTTTCGCCAAGGTTTTGAGTTAAACTGGAGGTTGCTAATGACCAGGGCAACATTTCCATGTGTTTGCCCAGCCCCTTGCATGGGGGCACTGGCTGCCAAATGTTGGTCTATCAGTTGTTGCTTATGATGATACATACCTGCATGGACTCTCTAGTTACATAGCATAAATCCGGTGCAGTGTCTCTGAAATCACCGACATTACTCTAAATTCTTGTCCCCTTTTGTCAGGTTTAGAGTCTAGCTGCTGTTCACCAAAAGCATTTTCACACAAGGACCGAGTTATCACATGAGCCAGATAAACGCTTCAGCTTGACTGCCATCACACAGGCACGGTGGCATCATCCTTTTGACCTTGCAGTTGTCTGAGCAAGATGGCCTTCCCTCTTGAGGCTCCCCAGCCTTGGTGCTGGATGAGCAAGGTTCCGTCAGCAAGGCTAGACCAAGAGGACCAGTAAGTGGGCTTTGTTTTGTAGGAGCAGAGAAAAAGCAGTGACTTCTCACAGCTGGGTCACTATTGTTGGCCAGGGTTTCTATTAGCTGGAAAAAGAAAGTACAGGGATAGATGCTTGTCACTAAAGCCTCAGCTGATATGGCAACTAAGTTGAAATCAGTGTCACCCATAAAACCAGCAAGGTTCCTCTTAGCCAATTTTTTGGCACGTGGATAGAATAGGAAGTAAAGGAAATTTTTTCTCGTACTTGGCATTGCTCCATTCAGCCCAAATTTGAGGCCCAACAAAACGCAGGAACAGAACTAAAGCTCATGTTGTAACCATTCTGCCCCTATTTTCCTGCTAAATTAAGGACTTCAGTCTCCAGACCTTCAATCAAGAACGTCTCACAAGCAGAAAATTCACTTTAAAAATGTATGAAGAAAAAGAAACGCTCTGCTGACCCTGGCTGCACACCAGCCCAAGACAATGCATATTGTTACAAGCGTGGAAGTGTCTCCAGCCGACGTGGAGGTGTATTGCGATGAGACTGCTCTGAAGCAGTGCCGGCCCATTTGGGCTGAATGGGCAGCGAGTAAACGAGCTGCTATGCCGAGGCCAGCGAAAGGAATTTCACAGATGTAACAGTAAGCGGTGTCGGATCAAGGAAAG
>NW_010423894.1:108389-110264 GCF_000710305.1 Buceros rhinoceros silvestris | reverse complement strand
CAGTAATCGGTCTCGCATCAAGGAAAGAGCGGTTGTACAGCCATGACTCCTAGAGTTTCTTTCCAGCTGTGTCACTGATTCATCAGCTGACTCTGAGTCACTTAAATGTTGAGTTTCTCAAACGTGATCTTGTAATGTGGCCCCTCCTTGATTTTTATTGTTGGGTCAAGCACAGGTAGCCGGTGAGACACTCCAACAGCTCTCAATGTAGGTGCTGCTTTGCTGACATGGCACTTGGTGGGAATTTCTTTCCAGGGGAGCAGCTAGACCAAATGAGTTGCTTTTGTGAAATTTTACCTTCAGGTATATCCTGTTTATGGTCGAGTGGCTTCAAGAGCCCTGATCCCTGCTCAGAAACTCCAGGCATTACTGTAATACCGACAGTAACATTTCCAAAAAGCTCAGTGTGCTTTGAATGCCCATCTTGACATTTCTTGAACTGCTCAGTGTTGGGATTGAGTTATCAAGGAGTCAAAGGGGCAAGTGAAGCTTATGTAGATAGCCCTAAGCTCGTTTTAACCTAGCTAGCTCAGGTGTCTGCAGCAGTCCAGCAGCACAGCTTGGGGCTCAGGTCAAGCTATAAAAACCACTCGTGATACAGTCAGTACCAAGCAGGCTGGCCAAGAGCAAGCCAAGAGGTGGTGCAGGCACTCTGGTGGCCATGGTTGGCCATGCTGTCAAGCACTTGTAGACCCTGGGTGCCAACAAGGCTCTTCGGTCCTTTAGGCTCCTTTGAAATATCTCCCTAGGAACACATAATAACCTGCTTTTGTCAGATCTGGTTTTAACTTAAATAGTGCTGATGGAAGATGCTCTCCACTACCCATTTTAATCTGTTCAAGGTCACTGGAAGCCTGCGGAGAAGCATCATTTCTTTATCAAGATACTTTTCTGAGACAACATTAGCCAGTCTATTCTATCTCAAGCCCCTAGCCTTTAGATATAATTGCTTTATTAAATGTCACAAATGCTCATTTGACTTAGATGGTCTCTCTCTCCCTCTCAAAAAGAGAGAAAGTTAATTTAGACACAGAAAATGGTCCATTTACTGTTGAATTCAAAGCAAATATCCCGTCTCTGACTCTAAACACAGCCTCTTCTGTTGGAGTGTTTGCAGTAAGGGACATTTAAATGGCCTGAAACAAAGTCATTTTCTTTGTCATTATTACACCGGAGTTTTCTATCTCTCTGATTAGATTAGAATTGAATCTGGTTGAAAGAAATTGAATTTGTACATTTCCCTAATCATACCATCTTCAAACACTGAACTTTCTAGTACCAATTAGTCTGTCCTGATTGGAACGAACCTTCAGAGATGTCCCTATTGATGGGAACACGAGTGAAAAGCTGTTGATGGAAGTGATAATCGATTGATAAACTGCCACCTGCATAAACACTCTCATGCTCTTTTCAGGTGATTGCATTTGTGGCACCTTCAGAGCTTCTCTGAAGCTGGTGACAACTGAAAGCATGCTCTTCTGCTCTGCATCTGCAGAAAATTCACATACTTCATTCTTGTCATGATCAGGGTGGATTTGCTGTGTCATGATATCCCTGACTTGCATTTGGTTGAGTTCTGGTCTTTTCACCTGGCTGGGCGGGGCAGTAAGCAGCTGCTTTAGCATGTTGGATCTTGTAAACTCCTTCTGCAAGCAGCCATCCGTCCCCATGCCTTGTGTGCCTCTAGAAACTTCACCCAGGATTCTCTTGGACACTCATAGCTAAGGACTGCAACGCACGTCTGTTGTAACACTTAATTTTCTGGATTTAAAACTCTGCTTCCAAATTGAAAAAACCACATCATTTTGTACCCCCTGTGTGCCAATCGCTGGTCTGTTTGCAATAGAAACCACCTCTACCTTCAGACCTACACGA
>NW_010423894.1:84279-108315 GCF_000710305.1 Buceros rhinoceros silvestris | reverse complement strand
ACACGACCCCACTGAAGGTGGCACAGGGCGACTCAGTGACGTATCCTCCAGCGAGAAACAGTGGTTATACATGTGCATACGTGTGAGCATGGCAGCAGCACACACGATTAAAAATTACCTTGGCAGAGAGGGTGCCTGCCCAGTCCGCGGCCCCTGTCAGCTCTGACCCCACCACGGTGGGCATCACCGTGAGAGGAGACGGGGCTGGGGAGGGCTGATGGAAGAAGCAGGGGGGAAAAGCGCAGGATGGTTACAAATTAGGGAGTTATCAGCGGGAAGTTACTGGCAAGTATTCAAGGCAAAGGAGATGGTTTCTGACAGCCAACCAGGGTTAAATGATTGCTGAAGTGACTTTAAATTAAGCTGGTTTTGACACAGATGTATTTACCTCGGTGTAAGCAGAGAATCACCTCACCGGGGCTGGGGTTTTTCTTCCAGTGAAGAGTAGAGACATTACGACAGTTTTAGTGACTGCTCAAATGGAATGTGCTTTCCTGTTGAGGAGGGTTGTTTCAAGGAAACATCTATCAAAAGGGAAAACAAGATTTCGGCAGGCAGAAACACTGTTAGATCAGAACTCAAGAGATGAAGCGCAGGATCATTGTTAGTAGAAGAGTAAAAATAAATAAGGAGAACTCCAACTTTGAAACATTTGGCTTCATTACTCTTCATTTCTCAAACAATCAGAAGTGCCTTAGGTCATCTTCGCTCAGTTTTTTTTCCCCCTGTTGTGAACATTATTCCACAGGGGCACTTTCTGCACCAGCCCACATTAGTGCTGCCTTGTAAACTGGCACACTGTGGGAACGGCTCTCCTTTCCCAGGGGTGAGACGTAGCCCTGCCTGGCCTGGCTCTTTGGCAGTGTATAGCACAGCGGTAGGATTTTAAAAAAGTAAATTAACTGTCCCAGTTCAAACGAGCGGCTGGGCTCCATCTCTAACCAACAGAGAGAGGGGAAGGTATTTCAAGGGGGTGACTCACCATGAGATATGTCTAAGATAAGAGTGCTCAACAGACCTGTCCTCATCTCCTCAGACTATAGAGGAGCGTAGATGAGCGGCTTAGTGGTAGATGGCAATAATCAGATAAAAATGAATCCATTCAAAGTGGCTAATCCTTTCCAGATGGCTTGGGGGATGAACAGAAGTCCACAAAATTGGAGTTTGAGCAGGACATCAGTGAGACTGCTGAACAGCCTTCAGCTTCACAGATCGTGCAGGAACAGGGGCACGTTTAGCAGAGCCGTGTTTCAAGAGGATGTATTTCTGACCCTCCAGGAAGCCCAAGCACAGGCTGGGACAGCTTAGGTCTCACAGGAGACTGCTAAAGCAGGTGGCACCAGAGCATGCGGTGGCAAAGCTCCTGGTTTCCATTTGTGTATCCAGGCTCATCATCGCCCCGAGAGTTCATCCTATGGACGTTACATAGAGGATCGGAGTTTGCAGCCTATGCTCTGCAACCCAATTTTTTGCAGGCACCAAGAGGGAATTCTGCTCAGCTTTCTGTGCAGTGGCTTCTATTGCTCCTTCTCCATCTAGCCCCTCTTGGAGGGACTGCAACAGTGCCCTTCAGAGGGAAAATGAGGACAGCTCGTCCCACATCTCACCTCAGTGACATGTATCAAATGATCTTCATGAACAGTGACTTTTCATGAGAGAATTAGTGACGCTCATTTTTAGCATCAGACAGTGGCTTTGCAGAGGCTCCAGCTCAGAAGCTAATGAACGGCTGCTCAAGGAAGTTATTTTTTGCCAGCTGTTGGCAGTAGTTATTTTGCCTTTAATTGTGCATTCACATGCCTGGGTCTGATAACAGTGGCTGCTGTGGAAAAAAGCAGTTTCATGAATTATAAACGGTCCCTTAAAAAAACCCCACTCTGTTTTAGATACGAGGAACCCCTTGATCCACTGTTGTCAGCGTTGCGAAGTCTGGTATTCACCAACACATGCAGCATCCTCCTGAATAATGATAATTCATCTGTGTTCACTTCACTAAACTATCATATTTTATGGAAGAAGTTAATTAAATGGTGATTTGCACTTCCGCTGAACATTAAACATTTAATGCAGATGCTCCAGTCGTTGCCTCAGCTCTAAAGTGGGAAATGGCTTCAAAACTTCATATTTCCTTAAGAGGTTTAATGATGCTAGATCAGACTATTTGCATACATACATATACAGGCATATTTTATACCAGCATTTATTGCAAACAAACCGAGCTTTCTTCTTACCATGTTCTCGAGAATATGAGGCGGGACATACAGATTGCAACTGAAGGGTTCTCTCTGGATGATTTGCCCCTGCCACCATTAAATTAATGGGCTCATTAATGAGAGATTTTCTAGGGAGGCATTAGAAAGGAACAGTTATCTACAGCAGGTCGCCTCTCCTATAATTTAGAAGAAATTAATTGGTAATAAATTAAGAATTCTAAAAATTAATTCTCGTACAGCAGAAGTAGGGCTTATACACATTGCCTTCAGCTGAAGAGTCACAGTAAATCCTTTGCAAAGTAAATAATTGTTGGGATGGGGGAGGAAGAAGAAATTAATATTAATGTGCATTGGAGGAGATGCCGTAGAGGTGAAATGTAAGGCAGCCTTTGGAGGGGGTGTGATGAGTGTTCCTGCTTTCTGAAATATGAATCTTCGTAAGAGGCAGTAACATAAAACACAAGATACCGCTGGGTGTCTTCCATCCTTCATGCTCTGGGTGGCCCTGATAAATCACACCACTCTTGTCCAAGTGGTCCTCTCTGCGTAGCAGGTCACATTGAGGGTCAGGCTTTTGCTCGCTGAGCAAATGCACGGCTGTCAAACCTTCTCTGGGTTTGGTTTCGCGGGACTGCAGTGATCATTTGTGTGCAGAAGGAGTAGAAGTGGGCCCTCATTTTTGCAGAACTTTGCACTTTTTTCCCCCAATACCCCTAAAAAAAAAAGTTGGAATTGTTTCACTTTTAGAATGCGTGAATAATTTCTTTCATTTTTTAAGTTATGTGCTTTCAAGTGAGGGAGAGATGAGGACAGAGTGGAGGTGTTCCAACACATCTTCAAAAGCAAAAAAGTTTCATTCTCTCCACCCCCAGTAACCATTTAAAAAAGAAAAAGGCAAACATTTTCTTTAAGTTGTTCCATTACTGACACTAAGTGCCGAATCACTTGGGTCTTTCCCTCCTCCCAAACTTGCACAAACCTCAGTTTGAAATATAAGCGCTACTGATTCCTTATTCTACTCCAGGATTTTCAGATCTAAACTTCTTTTAGCTATTAGACAATAATCTCTTTCTCAAAAAAAGGGCTTAAAGCCGTTATTGTTGCATATAACAGATGCACTTAGAGTACCAGTTATGCTTTAATGTACATTAATTTTAGATTTGCTGGCCTTTTTCCAACTAAGCCTGTGCCTAGAACTTTTTTTAGACTATGAAAAATTATTCACAGATACGCCATGCATTAAGTTAGTAAATGAATATAGGTTTGAATTCAATTTGTTTTAGCAAACCACTGTTACAAAGAGTCTGGTGTGGCGTGAATTATTATCCAGATTTATGCTTAGCATCTGACAAAACGTTAAGCTACTTTCTCAAGTATCCACTAATTCTAAATAAAGGCGGAACCCTGCCATTCCTGCATGGCAGTTCCCAGCGCCAGCTTCACACCCCATTGCATTTTTAACTTGATGCTGTTCCTGCCATTGATATCTTCCATTTCCAGGTGCTTCAACAGAGGCAGGATTTATTCCGAGCTTGATCCCTGCTGGCTAGCGTGTTTGGACAGAGGGATGTGACTTCAGTATCACAACGATGCAAAAGCGTGTTCTCTGCTCCTCTTGTGTCCTACACACGCTTTAGAGCAAAGGGTCTGATGCTTGGCGACTCTGGGCACACAAACGTAGCTCTCAGGGCTCAGTGTTTCTCGAGATAAAAAGCACTGCAGCATTTTTGGCTGGGGAAGCAGAGCAGTTCCTGCCAGGCAATGGCCCACAACAGTTTTATCAGACTGGACTGTGAGAGACCTTTCCCCCAAAAAGGCACAGGAAGAAGCAAGCATAGGAACTGATGGTGTTCCCAGACATTTCAGGAAGGAAGGAGAGGGGGATACAACAGCGACCTCCCCTTCAAGCAATGAAAGGAAAATGTGGGAGGACAGCGAGGGACGATGCTTTTGCCTCCTGGCCCCCGTCTGGTATCAGCTTAAATCCAGGGGGGCTTTGAATAGAATTTTTTTTTTGCCCCAGCACATGGCGTGTCTGCACTGTCTGTTTACACACGGTCATGAATGTGAGCTTTAAGCTTGCCACAGCTGGGATGGGATGTGTCAGATGCAGGTCTAGGGCATAGGGGCAGAGTTGCTCTCCATCACAGGCTCTGGGATGAGCGTCAAGACTCTAACCCTTCATTGCCACGCGAAGAGCAGACAGCTGACAGGAGGCATCCTTACTCTCCTTGCTCTCCTACTAGTCATGGCAGCTGAGGTGGTAGAAGACATCCTCATGGTTAGCTGCTTCAGCCCCTGCTTGAGACCTGTAAGGAGGAACACAGTGGATTTACGACAGAGTTGTGCTCAGGCGCTATGCACAGGAGCGTATCTTCATCTCCAGAAGGGAGCCAGGCAGCAGCATAACACAACCCACGCACCATTCACACCATTAAACTGCTCTTATAGTGGGCCTGAACATCTGATTAAACATCCACCAGCCTGAGCTCAGCCTCACCCTGGAAAGAAGCCACCAACATATCACATGAGTGTTGCAAGATTTACAAGGAGCAGATGAAGTCGAGTCCTACAATAGTTCATTATAATTAACAAAGCTGGAATTGCACTGGGCTTTGAGCTGTATATCAATGCTAAATATCTCATTACCAGCGTAAAATATTTATGTCTCATGGTCTTTATCACAAATGCAGGCTTGCAGTTAGTGCGTCCTGGTCCAGAAGATGAATTCCAAGAAGAAAATTAACTGCTTGGATTAAAAGGCTGGCAGCCCCGCAGGATAAAATTCCTTATTTCCCATGACCCCAGTGATGGAGGGAGAAGAGACAGCAACGAATGCGCAGCCTGGGGCGGCAGAGTTATGGTCCATGTAGGATAACACTCCCCACTTTTCCCCCTGCTGTCTCTGCAGGGCCAGATCAATCCCTGGACTGTCACATCTGATGGCAATTTGTGCTTTTACTTCATCAAGGGCTGACAAGCGCTTGTGGGCCCAGCTCGAGCAGAGGAGGCAGTTGCTGGTGCACATGTGTCCGTGAGTCCGGAGACTTTCTCTGTAGCACAGCCTGCTCTCCCTCCAACCTGAGCTGGGGGATTCCCAGGTGTAGAGAGTGGGAGACAGGGCTGGTTGATTTTTCCCTGATCAGAGTGCACCCCAGTGGGGCAGGGGTCTGCACCACCCCGGAGCTTTGGTGAGCTCTGTTAGGGTCTGCTTTCCTCGCTGCGCTGGGAGGGATGCACCACTGCAAGCACAGCAGCACCCCATGCACCCATCCCCATCTAGGGCAAAGCTTCAGAGCCACTGCGGCCACGTGCAAAGAAGAAAACGTTAATCTTTGTTAATCTTTTCTCTGGAGAACAAGGGTCAAGTCCTGGGCAAAGGCTGCAGCTCATTTTCGTTGGCTCAGCATTGCTTCACTGGGGACTTGGGTAATTTGGAGGTGTGAATACTGTGCTGGGACATGAAGAGCTGCTTCACCCCCCACCCTGCCACGGGCTCTCTGTGCATTTAGACCAGCCTCGTAGGCTTGTCTCCCTTCCTCTTCCGCAAACGGATGCAAACGAACGTCCTTTTTTCTGGCCTTTGCCCTGCCTGTTGGTGTGGGGCTGAGCAGGCACTGCCCTGTACTCCCCACGTGTTCAGCGGCAGGAGCTGGCGAGCCCTGATCTCCACTGGGACCTCTGAGCTCCACTCTAGTATGAATAAACAATTTTCCCCTCTACTGCCTGTTACTCCAAATTTGTAAATAACTCCTAGAGTCACTACGAAGCTCAGGCACAAAGGCTGAGGCGCTCCAGAGACCCAGCAGAAGTGCAGCACCCTGGCAAGGGGCTTAATACAGGGAATGAGCAGAGGAGTCTGTTGTTCCTGTTGCCCGTCCTCGCAACAGGCAGAGATGCTGGGCTAGTGTCACACTGTCCCTGGTCCCCTCCAGCCTGCAGGTCTGCCTGCACCTTGCCGGTTCCCTGGCCTTGCAGGGATCCAGTGCGCTGGCTGGGAGAGGGAGCACGCCGGGAAGGAGCCGAGCAGGGGTGAAGCAGGACTGCCAGCTTTTTTCAGCTGTATCGACTCCCGTTAGTGGAGTATTGGTGTGATGGATCCCAACCCAGCTGGAGAAGGGCAAGGTGGATGGATTGCTTTGCTCACACTGGATTTTGCAAGTGAGATGCTAAACTGTTCAGCTTGGCAGCATTTAATTTGCAAAGGCAGGTATAGCTATTGCCAACATACTCAAAAAAATGGGGCAATTTTTTAAATTCCAATTAGTGGGTGAACAGTTTGTGACAGAGGGAAGTGGGGAGCAGGGAGGCACATTTTGTATACTTAGAACATTTATTTGGGAGATTAGCACCTCCTAGTAAATAGGTATTAACTAAAATCTGTCTGAATTATGCTTCTAATTACTATTTCATTTGCAGCGGTGGTGTATTTATTACAGAAAGCTTCTCGTGTATTTATTGTATTATGTATTGGAGTGAGACTGGATGTGTGTGCTAAATGCGAGGGCTCGTAAGCATCAGAGTATAACTGCAAAACCCTTGATAGGAGTCAAGTCATTTTATTCAAACCTTAGAACCGTTCTCTTGCATTAAATGCAAGAAGTACTCCAGGTGCCCACCTTCGTTCCCATCTTTACATCTATGGCTCAGTCGTCTTTGTTTATTATTTCCATCTCTTGTTTTTCAGCCTCTTGCCCAAAATGCCAATCTTAACTTTTTTCCTGATAATCTCTCTCTGCTGGAGCTACTGTTAGTGGTCAGATCATCCTGTGCCTTTGCTGGAAGTTCTGAAGGTACCACTGCTGCTGGTTTGGGGGTGGACTTTCCCCTCCACGTTCAGCGGGCTCAGATCAGCTGCACCAATCCACACATCTGGGCTTGGTTGCTGGTTTTTTTGGTGGTAGCAACCGGCAAAGTGACCTAAGAAACAGCTGGGGGTGGAGATCTAGCTCTAAAGGGCCCTCCCAGATTTCATACTAGAGTATATTGAGTCTTTACACAAACTCCACGGAGCCAGGACAGCTATAAATTTTAGTTAGACGATTGTGCATTTAATGTTTCTCATAAATGTATAAAGTTTGTCTCCAGAAAGCTATAATGAAGGAAGGCAGATTGAAGCCAGGAAGTGTCTTGTTAGCATGTGATGGAAATGTTAATCAGGAGTCTTTAAGGAAGATGTAATTAATTCCCCACACTCTGCTGCGTGAAGTTCTTGGGACCAATCAGGAAGAAATGGGCAAATTAGTTGGAGGAGGAGGTGGGGAGAAGGTTGTTCTGCTGTGGCAGAGGGGCTGCTTGGGGGGCTCCCCCTGTTTTACGGGTATGGGTGTTGGTCTAGAGAAGGTCCTACCTGAAACCTGGCCTCAGTTCATGGAAAGGGGTAAGTCGTCATTGCTTTCTGCTTCCTCATCAGAGAGTTAAAGGTATTTGTATGAACTCAGGAAAACTGTGCAACAGATACTGATAAAACAAATAAATATATTGAGAGCTCTTTCCTAAGGCAGATTCTACTGAATGCCTGGTCCTCCCTCCTCTCCCTTCTTCTGAGTCCCTCTCCCTATTGCCCTTACACCTGTATTTTGTTTTGCTCTCCCCTGTACTGACTAGAGTCCCTTGGGGTCAGACAATATCTCCGATCTTGTTTGTGAAACGCAAACGAAACTCATGGTGCTATAGAAATGTGTTACGCTGGCAGTAACTGCGAAGTTGGTGTCCGCTGCTGTGGTGCTTCTCTGAGCTGGGATCACCCTGCGTGCCAGGCTCCCGGTGCTGCGGGCAGCATGGTGGCTCACTGCAGAGCGGTGGCCAAGAGCTGAGCGTGTCTGTGTGTCTCTGCAGGGGTACGCGCAGCTGCCTCTGGAAAGCAGCTCTGCTCCCCACGTGGGGAGTGGGGGGAGGATTTCTCTCTGCCGTGGGAGTGGGTAGGGGAGCGCTGTCTGGCTTTGGGGTGGTCCTGGAGGAAAGCTGCCAATGTACGTAGCCGCTCCAGAGATCTCAGCTAGAGCTTCTCATGGTGTGGGCAGCCTCTTCCAGGGTCTGAGCTGAAAGGCTGCAGTGTTTTTCTCCAAATGAGCTTCATTTGTTTCTATTTCTAATCTAATCAAAGCGAAGATTCACCTTTTGTGCTGAAAGTAGAGTTACCATGTTTTAAACATCCCTATGTGTGGAGCCTCTTGCGTTTTTCCGGTGCTAAGGGCGTTCCATCCAAATGGAAATAAAAGTTTGAGTTTATTCCCATGGACTTAAGTGCTTCTGTTAGTTGTCACTTCTGATTTGGATCCAAACTTCATCCTTGTTACTGCACTCTTTGCTCTCTGCCTTAGGCCTCAGCGTTATCGCAGAACAAAGATTCCCGGTCCCTGGGCATCTCTGTTGACTCTGACTCTGCCAGCAGCTGTAACCCTAACCCACCCCAACCGGTTTGCAAGCACAGAGAGGCTCTGTTTTACTGGCTAATATTACAGGAAAGAATAAAATATGCAAACCAGTGAGACTGTAAACCAAAGCCATTAAGCCCGATTATTGTCAATTTGTGCCTAGTACCTGCAGCTTGTAGAAAGTTCTTGCCTGTGGTTAACCAGTAATTGTTGTTGTTTGTGTGTTTATCAGCTTGCACCCAACATATGCTTAATGGCTCTTCTGCTCAGTTTTTTCAGCTGTGGGTTTTAATCTCTGTTTTTGCAAGACACTGTGGCCATGGCAGAGGAAAACTGTCCCTTCCCTGCAATGTCCACCGACCTTTTTGTAAGAGGACCCTTTTGTGACAGGCTTTGAACTTTTGTCTTCCTCTCTAGCACTGCTTTTGGCTGATGAACTGCAAGGAAGGATACAACAGGGAGGGAAATGGCTATGACAAGAAGTCCTGGCTCAGGAGTGGTCCAGGTGGGATCAAGGCTAGACCCCAGAGAGGGCTCCTTGATCCAGGCATGATCTGGGCAACAGGGGAGAACATTCCAGCTACTCCAGAGCAAACTGAGAGGTTACTCCTCTCCCCATGGGAGAAGACAAATCTGGGCTAGTTCTAGCACCTGAAATGATTTGTACGATGACTCTGGATGTGGGAATCCACACAGAAGACATGTCCTTCACGGATGACCTGAGAGGACTTCAGATACCACCTCCTTGAGGTGATTGCCTGAAACCCCTGTGCCTAGAGGTGACCAAATCCCTTGTTTGGGGCCCTGATGTTTCCAGAGATCTCTTTTGGTAGAGGAAAAACTTCTGTGTTTACTCTGTCTCTACCCAGTTGTGTCCAGAACTAAGCTGTTACTGACGCCTTGGAAGAGGCTGGCATTTTTATCACATGCGTAACGAGACTGGGAAAAAATGATATTCCCACGAAATGCTGTCTTTGTCAGAGGAAAAAGTTCATGGTGTGGCTCTCCTGGGAGAATCGGTGTCCTGGAGCAAGGAAGGAGTCCAGGATTCCTTGTGCAAAGAGAGCAAAGGACCTGGTGGCACAAACCAGCCGTGGGCTCCCACTCCTAAGGGTTTGCCAGTACCTGTCTGATTCCTGGCGGCTCCGATACTGATCAGGAATACCCTGATTTCAGCACACAGGCTGTCTCTCAACTCTGCCCTTAAGCTGGTCCTCCCTTGGCCTGCCCAGCCAAACCCCAGAGGTCCCAAACTCTCCTGCAGCAAAACTTTTGTGGTAATTGCTTTCTTCTTGTGGTATCTGCTTTCTTCTTAACTAGAAACCAGTGTTTCTGCTCACGTTTCGAACTGAGTCAGTAAGAAATGCAAACTATTAGTTCAGTGCCTCCTTTCTCTTTGGGGGCTGGAGGAGCGTTACCTTTACTTAGCTGGTAGACTAGATCTATTCCGTAACTCTTCAGGGAATTAATATTCATGTTATTAAGTTTAAGATATTGCTCTTGGTTCCACATCTTTTTGGTTTAACAAGCAATTGCAGTCTCAAAATGATGAGCTTGGTTGAAAATGCTGCACCTCTCTTTGGGGTCTGGGGACTGAGTTTTACCAATTAAAGTGGAAATATGTTTGAACTGCACAGTGGAAAATCAACATCCAAATTAGTAGCGTGTAAGGTTAGAAATACTACAGGAGGAGGAGGACGCCCTCACTGGAGACCAGTGTAACCCCCACCTCAGCGAGGGTGTCTGGGGGAGCTGCTTTTGCTCCCTTTGCACAACATTTGTCCTTGGGGAAGCTCATGGTTCTGGCAGAGCCAGAACCTCGTTTCTGGAGAGTGCTACAGCCAGTGTAACTCTGGAGGAGGAACTCTTCTGTGAGGTCAGTGCAATGGGGCTGCAGAGGGCCAGAGGCAGGTGGACATCAAGCCCCCGGTATCTCTTGCCGATATCTGCAGCCAATCCTGGTTTGGGGGGTTTGGTTGGTATTTTTTTTCCAAACAAGAATGTCTTGGGAGGTGTTATCACAGATGTGAGTCCCATGGCTCACCCAGAGGTCCTGCACCTCACTGTATTACGGGATGGCTGAAGGTTTCTGCCAGAGGCATTCCCAAAACCCTCACTCCTGGGCTTGCTTTCTAGTCTTCCGGTTTAATGGGTGTCTTCATGCCTCCTACCCGCTGCTGCAATGTTGTATGTGACACGCTGGGAATAGTCTTTCCACCAATGAAGCAGTGATTA
The DNA here is from genome assembly GCF_000710305.1 of Buceros rhinoceros silvestris. Lineage (NCBI taxonomy): Eukaryota > Metazoa > Chordata > Aves > Bucerotiformes > Bucerotidae > Buceros > Buceros rhinoceros. The sequence continues at coordinate 97,490 of NW_010423894.1, read as the reverse complement.
GAAAAATCTCCCTCATATCCCCATTGGAGGATACCAAGGTTCAAGCGCTTCTTCGCTGCCAGCTCAACTCCTCCCTCCCCAGGAATGATTGCCTCTCTAGAAGGCTGTTCTGCCCAGCAGGATAGAAGAGTATACGTCTATCGCCTGCCTTCTCTGCGGTGATTTGCCAATGTGTTTATATTTTTCAGCCCTCTGCCCCCGTGTGGAGTTCTTTTCATGAATGCAGCACAAAGTGAAGCTCATCAGGAAAAGCTGCAGTGACATCAAGTTATTTATTAGAATGGGCAGCAACTGTATCACCGAATCAGCGAATGCTTTGGGTTGGAAGAGACCTTAAAGAACATCTAGTTCCAGCGTCTGCCATGGGCAGGGACACCGTCCACTAGAGCAGATTGCTCAATAATCAGGAATGGATGATTTGGAAGGGGTTTAAATCTTCTTAATGAGCAATTTATCAGGAACCTGCTTCTGGAACGTATTCGTTGGGATTTTTTACCTTAATCCCATGCAGTGGCTGCTAGGTTTTTAATCTCTGGAAAGCACTCAAGAGCAATTTGAAAGGGACATGAAAACCTGAGGGACACCGTTTTTTATTTCAATTTAAAAAAACCCCAAGACCTCAATGAATGAAGCCCCCTGTTGGCCTTTGAGGTGAAGGTGGGTTTGCTTTGCCCTGGGTTATCGTGTGGCTCTGAATTTCATGGCTAAAGGCCACATTGCATTTTTAAAATGTTTTTCCATCTGAGTAGGGAGTTGTTCCTCTTCAGTGTCTGGGTGTCAGTGCTGCTGTGAGCTCTCTGTCCTGCTTTTGCTCACCTTGAATGACTTTCACTTCTGCAGCCGATACTCTCAATCCTCTCCATCTCACCACCCATGTGTACGCAGTTGCTTAAATAAAGAAATAATAAGTCTCCGCATCATTAAATTCAGGGAACTGATGCTTTTCAAATGCAGAAAACAGAAGCAACTGAAAATCTTGCTAATTTTTACACTAATTTACACCAGAGGGAATAAGAAGTCTCTTAAATCAGATGCTAATTTTGTTTACTTGCCTTCCTAGTCAGCACAATGACCTCTCATCCACGAGTGGGAACAAGTTAGTGCGGAAGTTCTTTGTGGGAGAGGGAGAACTTGCCGCAGCCTGATCCTGAATAATACCCAATTAAATGTACTTTTAAACCACTCTGCCTTCCCTCCCAGAAAGAAGTTTCAGATAAAAGGCGTATCATTTTGTTCTTTTATTTGCCACTTTACAAAATCTCTTCACATAATGCAAACAACCCTAACCCTAGTGTGTCTGACACAGGATTTGTAACGCTCTCGGTTATTGGTAAGAGGATAAGAAGCTTATTACCGTTTATCGGAGGAGGATAAAAGATCCCCCGTTCTCCTTGCTGGGAGGGGAAAGGATTTCCATGTTTATCAACAATTGGGGAAAGGTGAGTGCGAGGGAGGTATTCGGGTAACAACGCTGTAAACACAACAAAAAGGGAATATCTTTCCGGTAGGTGGAAGAATGGGAGTTTGTAATTGGTAATGGGATAAGAGGCACCAAGCACACTCTTCGGCGAGATAAGGAGCTTATGCTGAAGTGGGAATGCTTCCTGGTGTCGATAGGGAGATCCAGAGGCCTCCTGATGATTAGGAGGCAGCTAAGCGACTACCTGGGTGTTTGAGAAGAGAACAGGGAGACTCGTGATGTGGCAACAGCTCTGGAGTGTATGTGGAGAGTGACCTGCGGCTCTTTACGCTTGGACAGATGTTTCCCCTGCGCTGTGGATGGGGAACCAGCCAGTGAATCACAGCTGTAGGAGAGCAAATGAGATGGAGATGTGAGCTGTGCCTTTGGTCAGTATGGATGTGGCGTGGTGCTGGCCAGGTGGTGCCTTCAGTCTCAGGGTATATGTATTTGAGATGGAAGCACCTCCAGCATCACCCCGTCTGCCACCTCCTGCTTTGTCTCTTCTCCGAGGAAAACCCAGCTGTTTGTGCTCAGCCTGGAGATGGTGATGGGGCAGGAGGAAAAGCAGAAATCCAGACCTGCACCACCTTCAGTGTTTGAAGGGATACCTGTCCCTTCCTCGCTTTGGAGGCAACATCTCATCTCCCCAGCCATGCTCTCATTGTCGGGTTGATGTAAAGCTAATACCCTTGGGTTATAATGGCAGAAAACTAAACATGGTGGGCATCAGAGGTTAGAAGTCAAATGTATCTAAGCATTAAATCTGCAGCACACGTCTTGCCTTTAAAATAGGCTCCTTCTCCAGCCGGAGGCTGACAGCATACTGTAGATATAAATGGCTTTCTGCTGCAGGTGGAGGGGTGACCTCGAAGCCAGCACCTGGGCTGTGTCAGTGGCACGTGATGTCTTGAACATCTCTGGCCCTGCTGCAGCTGCTGTTTCCTGCATCAGTCATGGCATGTTCACAAGGAGCTGTGAAATGGTGATGGGCACCTGCGAGAAGCCTGCCACGCTGGGGTCACCGGGGAGTCTTTGGGTTTTCTTCCCCAAATGCAGATTGGGGCACGTTGCTCAGGCTGGGCCAGATGCGGGGTTGGCAGGATCTCCTCCACTTGGCTGTGGCTTATGCTTCTGCGTCGAGGCACTGCTGGAGCAAAACCCCATCAAGCCTCCTTCACAAACCCAGGGTGGCAAACTGCTCTTCCCTTCTGCCTGTGGCAGTGGAATAGGAACTGCTGGCTCTGGCTGGAAGCAATAATTTAGATTTGTTTTGTTTTCCAGAGAAACTGAGGCTATTAGCTATGCAGTCCTAGGGACACTTAACGAGAGCAGAGATCTAATTCCTCTCTTAGTTCTTTCGTAAATCTCGGCCAAGGAGTCACAGCTGCTGTTGCATCCACCTCTGCCAACTGAAGCATCTTGTATAGTTCTCCTCTCCTTCCCAGAGCTGTGAGAGGACCCAGGTCAGAGCAGCAGCAGCCTGGACTTGTGAGGACCCCAAGCACAGATCCAGTAGTCAGGGCAGCTCCTGTCTGCCCTCAGATGACTTTATCCGTAAGCATTTGTACCATCACAACAGTACAATTCCCGGAGCTGAGGTTCTCTAAAGACAGAAAAGGGACAAGACTTGTGAGGAAATTAATATGACTTTTTTTTTTTGACCTGCTAATGCCACCGAGGGAAAGGCAGAGAAGCCATCCAGCAAGCAAACCTTTCTCCAAACATGCAGTGCTAGAGATGAGACTGTGCCACCACTCCCCAAAACTTCCTTGTCGTTGTGCTTTGCATCAGTCTCACACCCTTACCAGTCTGTGCCAGCGTGACTGCCTCCAGCTAAAACATCCTGGGAAACTTCAGAGAAGAGCACTGAGGGAAAAAGGATCCTTGCTTTGCTTTCCTTTTTAATCAGCTGTTTAACCTAGTAATGCTAATATTTATTTTCCTTTTTTTTTGTTTATTTGAACAAGGACTTTCAAGGTAGCAACAGCTCTCTGAAAGAGAAAAAGAAAAATAGACTGCTGTAATTTTCTTAAGTCAGTTTTTACATGCTTGTTAGTTTTTGGCAGCTTCGCAGAAGGTTCCTTCTTTCAGAGGTAGCCACTAATTGTCTTTATTTTCAGGAGCCCCTGGGGTGCAGAGCCCAGAGCTGAGCGCCCTGCAGCCAGGAGCACCTTGCATTTGCCAATGAAGTGGGTTTAGGCTGACTTGTGACTTAGGAAAAACAAGCTACAGACACAGTGTGGGAGATGATTTCAGCTTTTGGGTAGCCCCCTCAGTTCCTGCAAACCAAAACTGGGTTTAAATGAACCACAGTGGTGCGGAGTGAACTTGTCCTTAAGCTTGTGGCAGGGAAGCGTGAGCAAAGTGTGGGACCTCGTACTAAGCATGTTTCGGTGTGTATGTCATGCTGCGTGGCATGACAATTTTTGTCCCAGTCGGTGAAATCCCACTGCCAGGTGATCTGTCCTCCTCTCTGGGAGCTGCTTCTCCCTTTAGGACCTGCAGACCTTGAAATAATCTCCCTCTGTACCTTAACTCACAGCCAGCACGAGCTAATCTCCTTTCTCCGGTGTCTGGATGAAGAGCTTGGGGACCATCTGTCGATGCCCTGCACAGGTCACTAGGTTTCTTCCCTGGACAAATGTCCACGTAATCCTTTCTGTTGCAGTAGGGCCAAGAAGGCAGCACAGCCCAGGACCACTGCTGCCATGTGGTGTGTGGAGTCCTCAGCCCAAAGGGTTTGGACCGGAGTGTTAAATCCGTATTCGTGGCTCTCCCTCCTACCTCACTGCAGATCCGGGGCTTGGGCTGCCTCCCCCACAGATGGGAAGGCCAGCAGGATGCTCCTCGGATCTGGATCCAGGGCTCAGGTCTTTTCAGATAAGGATTTAGGTTTGGGCTTCTCTCCAGTTGGGTACAGGCAACAGATTCATGCCTTGCTCATCCTCCCCTTGACGAAGCCTCCAGCTTGGAGGCTAAGCTCCAAGCCGAAGTGGTTATCAAAGGGATCCAGACGCCAGCTAGCCGAGCGCGCTCGCTGGCAAGGACCAGCATGGTGCTCTGTCCCCTCTGAAGGATTGCAGGGTGGAGTAGAAGTTGTGCAACTGCTGTGGGGGGCTGGCAGCAGACCCGGCTGCCAGTGCCTGCCTTTATCTGTGGGGGAAACTCCCGCGCTAAGTCTGAGGGGCACAAGCCCTTTTCTTTGCGGATGTTGCTCTGTGAATTGGGGAGGGTTGTTTATTCTTCAGAGCTGTAAAATCCGTCTGTTGGCTTTCAGGAGGAGCAGAGAAAGAGGATGGAAACACGTTCTCTCAGAGTTCAGTTCCCTGTTGCTGCATGTCAATGTTTTGTGGTAAAACTCCCCCAAATTTCCAGGTATTTAGTCTCCACACTAGGGCCTGAGGAGCCGTGGTGGGATCTGTGGCAGGATCTGTGCTGGTCTGTCAGGAGCTCAGTGAAGGGTGAAACACGATGGGGAAACCTGCTGCCCCATCAAGAGTATTGTTTTTCACAAGGAATTAGAGCAGTGGCTTGTTTTATTTATTTCCCCCACCTGCAAATCCCTGCAAGGGCCATGGTTCAGCTTATCCTCTGTGCTTGCAGCCTCTTCACCACCCTCCAGGAGCATGACCCGCTGTGGGTCCAAACCCTGCTCACCGGGGGATCCGGGCACGTTGCCCACCCGAAATAAATCGCTGTGCCCCTCCTCAGGCAGCTGCTGCCCTGACCACGCGCCTGTGGCGAGCGGCTGCTGGCGAGGCGCTCCCTGCCCGCCTGCCCACGGATGGCAGGGGAGTTCTACCCGCTTTCCAGATGAATCTTCCTCTCTGGAGCTTAACTCCAGCAAAGGAATGATTTGCTCTTACAGCCTGTTAATGAATTTCTGAAATAAGGAATTAATTACCGTCTGTCTAAATTAGAGTTGTCCTATCCTTTGAGATCCATCTTTTTGATTCTAATTAATTTTAAAAATTACTTTTAGAGTCTTCAGTGGAGATTCTAATTTATTTTACTCTAATATTATTTCTCTGATAAGCAATTTAATTTTTAGATCGTAATCCGCCTAATCTCAAATTTGTCACACAAACTCTGCTCTTTAAGATACTGTTTACAGCTTTTTGCAGATGATAGATCATGATGCATAAATCATTCTTTCTTCTTTTTCCTTTTTAAACACCTGAGTTGAGTGTTCAAAGGAGATTAATTGAAACCCTTCGCTGTGCTGTGTTTAGGAAAGATCCTTGATATTTTAGATGCAAAAACAAATATTACTTACAAAGCTTCTCTAATTGCACTTTTTCATGGAGAAAAATGCATGTCTAATTTGCTTTTTTAGAAGAACATTTGCTTTATGGGTATTTGCTAGAGTTTGACAGTTAAATAACTGGCTGTTTTTATTAACTCGTGCTCAGCATCAAGTGCAATAGCAGCTGGGGAAAATTCAAATATCAATTTTATGTTCTTATCAAAGCTGCCACCCCACAGGCTGCAACGAACCGTGTGGCAAACGTCATTCTGACTCCTGAGTTTGTCCTGCTTGAGTTTTGGACTTAATCATTTTTTTTGTTTATTGTGGGATTGCGAGGTACCAAGTGCTTCCTCCCGCATGTCTTCAGCCCGGAGGAGGCTGTGAAAGGCGAGTGCTGGGCCAGCCGGTGTTCCTTGTCCTCGGCTGGGCTGCAGTGCTGACACGGGGCCACTGCCAGGACGAGGTCGGGTGTGTTTGTGAGGCTTGGAGATCGCGGAGGGGCCGCTGGGCTACATCCCGATGGCTGGTGTGCAGGCACAGCCTCTCCTCAGCAGAGGGAAGGACCAGCTGCAGCAAAGGGTTGAGGAGACGCTGCAGCCTCCCCCTCAGGGTGGGCATTTTTCTTACCTGTCACGTGCTTAAAATTTGGTAGAAGGTTTGAAAATACATTAGCAAGGGACAACGACGTAACCTGAAGTCTTACAAGGGCTACAAAAATTCTTGCAAGCAAAGCCCTAGAGAGTCTTGGAAGCCTTTCTGGTGACCTCAGGGGAGCTTGGATTCTTCTAGTACATCTCATTTGTGCAGAAGATCGCCGCTGCTGAGCACCCTGCTCGGCTGCTTCTCTGCAGTCCCTCCAGGCCCCACCTCGGGGACGATTACAGACCAGTTTTTGGCCTTGGCACATGTTGAGGAGCACTAGTGCATGAAGCGGACACAGTTGCTTGGCTGTGCATCTGCTTGGTGTGTAGAGCATCCGGTAAGAACCCAGCTTCCTACATCTGTATGCAAGCTAGGAAAGAAACTCCTGAGTCATTTTGGACAATTTTGTATTATAGTTTGTTTGGGTTCTTAAACTCCTTCTATTTGTATTTTTAAATTCCCACCTGTGTGTGGTGTGGATCTTGGATTCGAAGAATCCCAGATGCTTAGCAGATGGTTAGCTTGAAAAAATAATCAGAGAGGCAGCAAAATTCTGTGTTCATGAGCTCCTATTTATTTCAATCTGGTGTTTTGCCTCACAACAAGACTAATAAGCAATTACTCCAGCATCTCAAATGCTTATGCAGTGTAAATGCATCTGTCAACCAGATTCAACATCATCAATAAAGCTGCCAAAGCTGTTCATAATACAATGATATATGCTGTGAGCATCTTTTTTGAATATAATGTAAAGATTGCAGTCCTATGATTCCTACATTATTTTCTATGTGTTTAAAATACCTCCAGCTGGAAAGATCCACGTATGCATCACATAATCACCTCTGCTCGCATGGGCCATCAGAAACCGTGCCGTTTGGCTTGCGTGCCAGTCTTACTTTCTGGCTGGTCTCTGACAGGGCTCCTACAGGGCTGCCAGGGCTGCAGGAGTCTTTCTGGGATTTGCGGTATTTCTTTCCTCCTTTTGCTTGTAGTGCAATTCACCTCGTGTAGAACTTGATCAAAGTGCTGCGAGCCTTACGTGCTGCGCGTGAAGGGAAACCGTTAACAGGGAGGGTGTACTCGGCAATACCCGGGGGGAGTATTTTTTTTAAATATCTTTTACAGTGAGATATCATTGGGAAACAGGCTGACATGAGCAGTCTCTATGTGTATGTATGCACATCTTAATTGTTTTCCTGGATTTCAACCCAATTGGACAGAGATGTCCCAAATACGTTTTCATTAATGCATGTGAACAAATCGTGGGGCACTTCTGCAACTGGTACCTTGCCTTGGTTTTAAAATTTGTTAAGACTCAAATCCAGCACGGGCATCGAGGGTTCCCCATGCTGCTCTCCCGCCGTCTGATACACCCCTCTTTCCCCACGAGTGCCGCCGCCTTCCTTCGCTCTGCGCTTTGCTGTGCGCCCTCAAACAACGCATCTCGCTATATCCCGTCGATGCTTGTGGGAAGCGTCCTGCTGCAGGTATCGTATTCCTGCCTCAGCTGAAGAAAGAGCAGCCCTGCAAGCTCAGTTGTTCATTAGATCCCAGCATGTCCATGTGGCAAAGGTGTTTATGAGTGTCTCAGCTGCAGGAAAAGCTTCAGTCAGATCTTGCAGTTTGCCCTAAGACACAAAGCCACGGGAGATGCTCCTTCATTAGTGTCAGTGCTGGCGGGGCAATGCTTTCAACCTAGGGCATCACACTGAGAAAACAAGGAGTATTTTGTACGGTAAATGTCAGCTGGTCCCCACAAGTTGCTGGTCTGGCGTGGGCGAACCAAGACCTGCCTGAGGTCCAGCTTTAACTCCCGTCTGCTGCCGCAGCAGGTGAACTTGTAATTAACCACTGACCATGCCCAGAGACCTCGGCGATGCCACGCTCCTGCTGTGCCCAGCACCACGCGACCCGCGCTAAGATGAGCATCGTCCTCCTCTGTGCTAATGCTTGTACCAATGTGAACTAACAGGTGGAGGAATGCGGGGGGCGGAGGGGGCCCGTTGCTGCTGGCAGGCTTTCAGGCAGGCTGGCTATGAGCACAACTGGTAGCCGTGCACAGCCAAATCGTTACCAATCGTCCTGCTTTGCCACCTGCCTACCCGTCGCTCGCTGGTGGTGCTTCTCTGGTTGGGAGTTGCAGCACCCAGAGGGTGGCAGGCTCTCGTTCTGGATGAAGTGAGGAGGGGGCACCAATTTAGCTCTGCCAAAAGGGCTCCCTGCGAGGCTGTGCTCTGCTTGCAGTGTGAAGGATTTTGCACGCTGCTTGTGCCATGTCTGGAGGAGCTGGAGAGCCGCAGTTTAGCTCCCCAGTCCCAGCAGGGCTGCGTGCCCACTGCTGGACGCAATGCCCAGCAGCTCTCGGGGGCCAGTGCCAGCGAGGCTGGTAATTACCACTGAGCAGGGTTTGTCACACTCGTGTCTTGGGACTGCTCCTGCAGCCCCTCCTGGTGCTGAGCTTTCCACCCCCTTCACCAGAGCTGCCTGGGGGAGCCGGCATCTCACCGGCGTGGGTGGACCCTGCTCTGCCTTTCGCTTAGGTGTGAGGGACTGAACCAACCCTTTTGTCACTGCGTAATGGGATTATTGTCCCTCTCTTCTTTACCAGCTCTCCTTCGGATGTCTGTGCACTGCGGCTTTCTGTCAGGATTCTCTCGACTTTTATTTTCCAAGTGTGGTGCACATGTTTTCCAGCTTCAAGTAGAGCAGCTAATCAATTGCAAGAAAGTGATGCTCACTGGAGTTTGGCTCTGTCTTATCTCTGCCACTGAATTCACACAGACCCTCTTGGCCATAGGCTTTTATTGCCGCTCCGAGGAGGGATTGACTGTTCCTCCCATCAGGATCATTTTGTATGAGTCGAACTCCTCTGTTTGATTTGCACACCGAGTATGCTAATTTACTCTGCCTCTGTTTTCTCGCTACCCACTAGTGTGAGTTTCTCTTTCTTTTGGTTTGCGTTGTGCCTTACGCCAGAGATAATGGAATAGAGATTTCTGAGCAAAGAGAGAGCCCAATGATTTTTTTAAATTTTTTTAAAATCTCTGTGTGAATAAGAATCTGAGTCAATCAATGCAGGAGGCAATCTTGCACAGTTTAATTTCTCTGCTCTCTCAACTGTGTCAGCTCCTGAAGGGACCAAAAAAAAAAAAAATAGTTAAAGCCACACACTGGGAGCGGTAGTCCAGGCTTAGAAAAAGGAAGCATTTTGAAATTGGTTCTTTGGAGAAGGTATGTCTCAACTTCAGGCTAGACAGCCCAGTGAGGGTGTGAGGGGTAAAACCTTGGCACACACACTGGGAGCGGTAGTCCAGGCTTAGAAAAAGGAAGCATTTTGAAATTGGTTCTTTGGAGAAGGTATGTCTCAACTTGAGGCTAGACAGCCCAGTGAGGGTCTGAGGGGTAAAACCTTGGCACAGGGACCCCTGCATCGCTCACAGCCAGGGTTGTGCAGCACAGGTACCAGTCCGTGCGGGTGAGGTTTCTGGTCAGGAGGGCAGACAGGCGCTGAGCCTGTGCGACTCTTGTCCCGGACCTGCATGTTCAGGAGCTCTCTAGGGAGGACCATGGCTCTCCTTGGCCCTGTGCCATGCCAGAAGCCCACAGGCAAAGATGGTGAGGAGGTCAGGTCAGGTTTTAAGGTCACCAGCACTGTAGAGGTGTTTGTGGCGTTTGCCCAGAAAGAGGGGCTGTAACGCTCAGCCTCGTGGCCAGCCCTGTAAAGCTTCTCCTTTTTGAGAGGTTTTGGAGTGACCACGAACTAAGCTTTCCGCATGTCGACAGAAAAACTTCCTGGCTGAGGTTTAGGCTAAAGTGAACACTTTGTCCTGATGTTAATTCCTTTATTGACTTCAAGAAGAATCCAAATTGTTTTGACGGACCTTGGGTCTGGGGTTTGGATTTTACATTCCTATATTCTCCAAAAATCAAGTGCTCCTCTGAGTGCTGCGGAAAGGTCAGCTGGATTGTGTGCATCTCAGCACCGACCTGGTTTTGGGGGCTATTTTTTGGTCTGTTTCCCTGATGTTCCGTAGGTAGTTCCCATCGCTGCTGGAGGTAAGTCCTCCTGTTCGTACATGCACATGTGTTTGAGTCAGTCCTTTGGACTCTTCAGGAAAAGCAGACTTCCAGCCGGGTTTGCCAGGAGCACCCTCTGCCTCGCTCTGTGAGCCCAGTGAAGTCGAAGGCTGACCATGAACAGTGCACCTAGACTTCTACTGTCGGGCTCATGAGGAACGAAGGGAGGGAGCACTTCGGGTTGCATGTTTTTACCCGAGCAATCACATTGCATAATTTTACTCCACTTCATGCTTTCACAGCTAAGGATTTTTTAAGACCATGGAGTAAGTGAAAAAGGGACGGTGGCTTCCCCCTCCCAGCAAGCTCTGTTCAGCTGAGCTCTCAGCTGTTAAACCCAGACTGGTTTTATAGCCAAGAGGTACAAGGGAAAAAGATGACAGAAAAATTTAAAACACTTCATGAAGAATTTTACAGAAGAGTGATGTGGCATATATAGGCCAGTTAATAGCGTGGTCTAAGTGTTTTAGTGGCACTTGTGATGCGATTGCCACACGAGCTCGTGCTAGTAAAACCTTTAATCGATACCATATTGCTGTGGTGTCATGAGCCAGACCCAGCTGCCATCACTCATGCGACCGATCCCCGGGGAGCGGTTGGGGCTTCCTGGGGAGGGAGCCATGCCAAGGTTCTGAGAAGCTTCCACAACTACGTGCTAGCACTGTGCAAGGGACCTGGTGGGCTGAGCAGGTTGCCCACCCGGTAACTGGTGCAGCTGTAAAGCTTCATTTTCCCGAGGCTGGAATGTGCTTTTGCTCCCCTTCACAAGATGGTGATGCTTTGCTCCTTGCATTGTGGTGCTGAGGGCCATGGTTTAGGGACCCTGGCAGAGCAGAGTGCAGGGTTGGACTCGATCTTAAAGGTCTCTTCCAACCAGGTGATTCTGAAGCAGAATATGGTTTCTGTAGAAATACCACATCAAGCAGACTTGGAGGCTGCGGTCGCTGCTGGAGGAGCTGCAGCAAGGGCGATGGCCATGCCGTGCCTGGGCTGTTGAAGGGCAGAGGGTGTATTTAGGCTAGAGAAGCTCCATGTAGGAGAGTGTGGAGGTGGCTGGTGAGACTCTGAGGTTGCTGCTGGTGGGTGTCCCAGGGGGCTGCTGACAAACTCCAGCAAGAGCTACAAAATCACTCCTGAAAAGTGGAGCTCGGAGGGAAAACCAGCACAACGCAAGAGACCTTGAGGGTCCACGGAGAGCAGATCATTACAAAGCTTCTCTGGCTGCATAAAATTTTCATGATGTTTCTCAGTTTCCCTGCGTCAAGTCTCGGTGTAAATTCCACACTGTTTGTGAAGGTTACTGGGCCAGCTCACTTCATATTGATCTTTCTCTCCGCATTATCATCAGATGTGACTAAAAACAACCGAGGAGCGGGTGAATGCAGGCCTGCATTCCGGTGGACATAGATACCAATATCCGCCCTGTTCTGCAGGCTGAATTCCATCAGACAAATTGGTTTGGGGTGATGTTAGCTCTGTTTCTGCTTAAAGTCACATTTTTCCGGCAGAAGAGGTAGAAATGTCAGGTTTCAGGACCATATGCATCTCTGCCTTTACACCAACACAAAACAATCAGGCTCCAATCAAAACTTGTCCCGTTATCTTGACAGTTGCTGACGGTGATGGATGGAGACAGGTTTGGAAGATCAAACGCGAGACAATCTGTCCTGCATTTCAAACCACCGCGGGCTCTTAGGTCCAATATGACATCTGGTGGACTCAGAACACAAACCGCACCCTCGAACCCCTCCGCTGTCCCCATCACCCCCTGTTTACCACTGTTATAAATTAACAGCTTTCTCCAAGAGATTTTAGCTTCTTATCCCATGTGTGCATTTTGTGTGCTGCTCTGTTAGGGACAGGCCATCGAATGAAATTATAACCGCATGCTTTTGGTTTTTTCCCCTTAACCACCAGTGACTTGCTATTTTTTATTATCTTTTCTGCCTGAAGGAGTTTTAGAACAAAGTAACTTTTAAAATCACAGGATTTCTTTAATGCAATGTCTGGAGATAATTTTATTGTCTTTTACGGGATATGAGTAAACACATTTCTTAAATATATTCCCAGCTAAAAAGAAAATCCTGCCATGCCTTTAGGCAAGCAGGACGTGGTGGAGACTGTCAGAGCACAGGAGTGTTCGACAGCAAGTCTGGTGCGCGTTGGGAGGGTGCTACAATCTCTTTCTCCATTTTTTTCATGCCTTGAGGGGAGGATGATGTGGGGAGGGCTGTGGGACCGGCGAGTTTACCAGGAGCTGTGAGTGGATGCTGCGGTATCTGTTTGCCAGGTCATACCTTGGGATCACGGGGAGGATTTCACAGCAAGTGACACTGGAGGGAAACCGTGAGCAAATGGGCTCAAATTAAGCTCGGGGGAAGCGGAGAACTTGCCTTGCCTGTTTGCAGCAGGACCGGCGCACAATGGAGTCATCTAATTTCGTGTGCCGTGACTGCTGGAGAATGCGTAATTAGCTCTGATGACTTGAGGCAAAGCAGGTTGGTTCTTCACGTCTTTGACATCGTTTTTCAGGGCTGCTGACGCTGTTGCCTTGAGGGCTAGCAGAGCTCAGAGGGGAGCACCCTGGTACCTGCCCATGTCCCGGCTGCATCTCGGGAGCTGCGGGCACAGCAGTGGGATGGTCACCCCAGGTCAAACCACAGAGGGGTGGGAGGAGAGGGACAGAGGGTGGACATGGCACACCTAAGACTAGTACAGAGCCGGGCCAAGTGTCAGGGTGTGATTTCTCTGAGTCGTCCCAGCCCTGTGCAGGGCAGGTGT
>NW_010423894.1:81953-84083 GCF_000710305.1 Buceros rhinoceros silvestris | reverse complement strand
GGTGAGGTCTGTGGGGATGGGTCGGCTCCTGCGCTTCACAGTGTCTGTAACAAACCACCGCCCCTCTTCTAACTCCCAGGAAGTTTCTTTATATGGCGTAAAGACTTTCCCCTGTCAGCTGATACACGCTGTGGAGGTGGGATGCAAGGCTCAGCCTCACCTAGTTAGTTTACACAGCCCATCTCCACCTCGGAAATCACAGCTGCAGCTCTCGTATCCCCACCTTCCCTGCCACCTGTGTGCGTGGGGAACATACACCAGCTACCATGTACTTCTTGGGGGGTTTTATATCTTTTTATGTGCCCTGACGGGTGCCTGAGTGGCTGCTGGGGTTAATGAGTGGGTGGGCACATCCCCAGTGCCTGCCATAGGGGCAGGGAGAGAAGTTACAGCCTGAGCCCAGCTCAGGAGTGGGATAAGATGCTGCAACCCAATGCTGTGCCTTTCCACAGAACCCTTCTGCCCCACATGAAGCCCCACGGCTCTGGGAAAGTGCCTTCTTCCTTTGTGCTGAGCAAAAGGGGAGACCGTAGAGAGTGAGACCTGTAGGCAGTTAAAATTCTCCTCTTTTTTGAGCATTAACATTGTGATTACATCTTCTAAATAACATCCAGGATCTGGCTGCTGTATTACCTATCCTAACCGTGATTTACCGCTGTAATACATTAGCACGTAAGTCAAAGAATCAAAAATAATTGGCCTTATATCTCGGTCCCCATTTTTATCCCGTTCCTTTTTCCTTTCCATGTGTCCTCTTTCTCTCCCTCTTACTGGTTACGTGACAAGTTTTTCCCCTTTATTCCTTCTCGGGAGCTGCTTTCTGATCCTTTTCTGCTCCATGTGCTCTTCTTGAGATGAACAGACCTGGTTTCCCATCCTTCTTTTTCTCCTCCAGCTGTTCTAAGCTGCTGTGCCCACGAGCAGTGCCGTGGTTGGCAGAGCCGGGGGTTTCGCCCCCCTCCCGGAGCAGGGTGACCCAGTGCTGGCCAGAGCCCATCTTGGGGGGCTGAAGGAGGACCCCCCTGCCCACCGTGGCTGCTGTGGTCCTATGCAGGGAGGTGATGGAGGTGCTGAGAGCTGTGCTGCAGCAGAGGGTGGTAAAAAAAATCAGTGTCACAAATGGAATTTAAACAGATTTAAAATGAGCTCTGCATCTCTGGCTCTGAAATAACAGCAGACGAGCTCCAAGCATGAGATACAGCGGGACAGGGGCGGCTGGGGACGTTTTGATGGCCTGTGATTTTTCTGCATCTTTTTTGTGTGGTTCTGCTTTATGCATTTATCCTGACAACTTTTGGCACAACTCTTAGCAGCATGTATCCTTCGTCGTTCGACCTTCCAGTGTCACCAGCTCCTACCATATCCCTGCTGCGTGGCTAAACTACCTGCTCCCAGTATAACCAGTCAAGGAGCTGGGCATCTTAGCAGCATGTACCCTTCGTCGTTCGCCCTTCCAGGGTCACCAGCTCCTACCATATCCCTGCTGGGTGGCTAAACTACCTGCTCCCAGTATAACCAGTCAAGGAGCTGGGCATCTAGGCCTTGGGCAGGGGCAGGTAAAGGGGTGTGCGCTGTGGGGAGAGGTGGATTTATAAGGGCAGATGTGGCAAGGATATGTTCAAAGATTTGGTGAACGTGGCTTTTGGGATTTTGCCCCAAAAGTTTGGCCCCGTGACATGCTCTGAAAGCACAGAACATGTGATCAGGAGTGGCTAATAGAGCCTTACTTATCTCTAGCAGCAAGAAAGAAAGGGCTCAAAATTGCAAGTGTTCACGCATGCATGTTTGCATCTGTATGTGCAGATAGCAGGTGGGATGGATGGGGTGAGCGGCTCCTAGGAGAGGCCACCTGAGCTCCATCGCTGAGGGTGCATGGGGTGATGTTGCTCACTGAACTCCCTCGGGCTCCTCATCAGCACTGTCACACCGAACACAGCAGCTCTGAGCCACTTTAATCCACAGCGACTGTAAGTGGGAACAACCTAACTGCGCTCGCTGTTCAGCTGCTCTGAGCAATCCCGGCTAGAACAGCTTGAGAGAGTGGAGGGGTGGTTTTTTCCTGCTTTCCTTTAAATAAATGGGTATTTTCTTTTTGTTTGAGCTGCTAATGTTCATTTTGTGTGCAGGCAC
>NW_010423894.1:80279-81822 GCF_000710305.1 Buceros rhinoceros silvestris | reverse complement strand
TTGCAAAAATCAAGATTGCAGCTCATGCATAATGCATGTCCCAGCAACCTGCCTCACCAAATTACCCGAGGAGAGTCCTCTGATGGGGCTGGGGGGAAAAAGATACTGTATCAACTCTCCTTCTAAAGAAATGACAAGATACACAAAATAGGCATGAGAGCTTTCTCAAGAGGGGTCAACTCAAACATTAAAGGTGACGTGGTTGCTGCGTGTGGAGCAGCAGGTCTGAGGTGGGGCAGGGGCAGCAGCGGGCCCTGGAGCCCCTGGATGGCCAGAAAGCGCCCGGAGCTGCCTGCGGGGGTCTCTGAGGGCTTGATTTTGTGTTCCTGGGAGCTGGTTAGAGGAGCGGCTGCCTGGGTGGATGGGTAGGAAACGGGGCTACTTGTCCGTTCATTTATTGCTTTTGATTTGCTGTTTTGCAAAGACACGTTGCCGCTTGGTGCTGCTGCTGGAAGCTATCCGTACAAAATAGAGACGTTCTGTGTGGAGAGGAGGGGGCAGAGAGGTGGGAATGGGCCACTGAAGTGACTTGAAATCTTTCTTGTTTCTTGGTGTCACGAGCCCAGGAGCAGCCTTGGCTTCGCCCCCCATTCCCAGTTGGTGCTTTGCAGCCTGGAGAAGCTGGAGGATGCAGGCGCTCCTCCTGCAAGGGGCATTTTCTGCAAACGGCTGCTACAGCCTTTCCCTCTGCAAAAAGGCACAGAGTGACCAAGCTCCTTCCCGTGGGTGCGTGCTTCACCCCCTGCTACACTGGGATTAGTCACTGCAGGAGGGCAGCGGGGGCAGCAGCCCCCGGCCCTTCTCCGAGAGCACTTCCCTCGGGCGGCGCACGCTGTGAAACCTGGGTGCTGAGCTGTGAGTTCTGCGTCTAACTTCGTGGTGGGGGAAAATGGCCCTTTGGGAGGAGATGGGGTTTGGTTTGCTGTTGCTTCCCAGCAGAGGGTGAGGGAGGGGGCCGTCAACCCAGCCTGTTGTGAGCAGAGATGAGGGGCTGGGTGCTGGGCACCCTGCTGAGGATGGGGCGCCCCGAGTGCTTTCTCCTCTGGAAGCCAAAGCCTGTCGAAAGGCAAAGGGCAGCACCAAAGCTTCAGCAAGCGCTAAATAATAATTGCACCGTGATGGTAACGCCAGGAGCTTCTGGATGGTTGTGATTCACTGGAGAGCTTGTTTTAAGGCTGTTTGAGATTGGGGGTTTTCTTCATTGGAGTAATAAATCGTCACTAAGCCCTGGCTCCAAATCTCATCTTTTTAATGTCATTCACACTAATGAGCCCAGGCCCAATCCTGCAGGGGGTGTTTGGGTTTATTTCAGTTTTCTGCAAGCAGGAGACGTGCAAGACAGGCAGGAGCACAATCGCAGAGTGGCGGCTTTGTGCTGGAGGATTTGCGGCCACCGGTACGTGCTGGGCTCTGCACAGCTTCGTCCAACGCTGCAGCCCCACTTCTCTGCAAGCGCAACTTGCTTTTGCCATCTAGTGGCATTCCCAAAAAAAGGGTTCAAAAATGGACCTGGGGAGCCAAGGTGAAGAGGGATGACGTCAGG
>NW_010423894.1:79790-80052 GCF_000710305.1 Buceros rhinoceros silvestris | reverse complement strand
TTTGTTTTCTCCCTCCCCCCATTGTTCCAGACGTGAAAATGAGAGCAGCGGGTCGGGCTTGGCAGCACTTGCTGCTGATACGTGAAGGTTAGAGTTGATCAGCCTGCAAGGCTCAGCCAGCGTGTGGCAGCCCCAGCGCGATGGTGCCTGCGGCACGGCCGCCCCCGGCTGAGCAGGGGCTCGTTTGTGCCGGAGGGCTGGACCTCGCCGGACACCCTGCTCACAGCAAAGCCGTGTGGCTGCTTCCCACTTTGCGCCGTGT
>NW_010423894.1:55786-79537 GCF_000710305.1 Buceros rhinoceros silvestris | reverse complement strand
AAGGAGGGTTGGTGCTGCCTTGTTATATTTTCCTTCCACAGTGTCGTTTCTGTCAAACCTGGAAGTGATGACAGGATTTGCTTTCTGTCAAGTTTAGGCATGTTTAAAATAAACCTAAAATGTAAAGAGGGTGCGTTCCCCTCTGCTCCACCCCCACAATAACTCACTCCATCATCTCAGGAGTCCTGAGAGGCTCCGTCCCGCTCCGACACATCCTGCAGAGCCTCACTGGGTCCCGTGCAAAAACGGAACCGGCAGCTTTTGTCAAGATTAAAACACCATGCAAAGCTGCTGTACTTTTGTTTTTAAATGCCTGAATGCATTAGCATTGATTTATTTTTAATGCAACCAACCCCCTGTGCATTTTGAATATTATTTCTATTTGTTCACTTCGGCAGAGGTAATTACAACGCTGTGCTTAAGCTGTGACCGTGGCCGTGCCGCCCTCAGGGGTGGCTGCGGCTGCCCAGCAGCATCAGGTATGCGTGTGACACTAAACATGTTCGTTCTTTGGTGTTTCCGTGTAGCTGCACATGTTGTAGGGGGTTAAAGGGAAGGAAAAAGCCTTTTCCTTTTTCCTTTTCACTTAATCTCCGCTGGCATTCAAGGTCCTGTGTGGGGAAGCCCACAGCCCGTTTGCTGCCTGCAAGCCTGGGAAAAGAGCGAGAGGCTCAAGGTCGCGGTTAAAGGCAACAGACCCACAGGTCTCCCCTCAAACGCTCATTCCTGAACTAATCTCTTGGTGATGTTTCAAATCACCTTGTGCCTATAACGAGAGGACAGGCAAAGGAGCCCCTCCTTTAATTCCATTTGCTTATGCTGCTTATTTTTCTCATGCATAATTATTTTTAAAGGAAAATTTAATTTTGCTTAATGGGAAGAAAGTTTAACACTCCATAAGCTTTGTCTTCTGCAGCCCTCCATCTGGTAAGCTTTTTCCTTGTTTTTAATTATTTTTAAACCAGCCCAGTAAATTGTGTGTGGTTATGAGGCGCTTCTCATTCACATGAAATACTTTGATCTCGTAGGATCATCTGTTTTTAAAGAGGTAATGATATACTCTTTTTTTTTTTTTTTTAATTTTCTTTCCCCCAGTTAACCAAGTCTCTGTAGTGGGTATGTCCCCTTGCCCTGCCCAGCATGTGTTCTGCTGTGGACTGGATGCAGCAATCAGAGCTGATCAGAAGGAAGAAGGGGTCAGAAGAGCCCTGAGAGGGCCCAGCAGGGACCATCACAAAGTAAGTGGCAAATCAGCTCAGGAAAATGAAACATTTAATTTAATTATTTATGTATTTTAAAGTACAGATGGTGTGGGAGGAAAAAAAGGCTGCAAGACGACCAAGAGCCATGGGTGTACTATATATAGATGTACAGCTGTTTCCTTCAGGTGTTGTAACTCAAAACCGTAGGATGATTAATTTTGAAAGTTGAAATGTATAGCAGAGTCTGATTACAGCTGAGTGTCTATAATTTAGCTACTTAGTAAAATTAACTTGACGTTTTTAGTGAGCTGTGAGGACAATAATGTGTGAAGAGACTGAAGAACAAGTTTGACGGCACGCGCTTCCCTTACCTCCCCCTTTCTCAATCGGCAAAGTTTATTTTTAACTTTTCTAATTTTTCTGGCATCTCTCCTCTAATCCAGACAAATGAGTTTGCCTCCCCCTGCTGTCAGCTGAAGACAAGAGCCTGTTGTTCCTGACCTTTCCTGTCCCTTGCTGAACCAGAGACGCAAGCGCCTGGCAGCTGCGGTTCAGGACACCTCAGGTGAGGACTGTAGGTTGGGATCTCTCAGAGATGTACCCCCTCCATTTCTCAGAGAGTACCACCTCCAGGAAGGCTGCGGGACCTCCCCTTGAGTCCATTACATACTTCAGAGAAGGCTCCTTCAACATGCAAAAAGCAGCTCACACCCAGGGAGGGGGTGGTTTTATGTGGTATTTCTGTAATAAAACCTCACCTGGGCAGTGGCTGGGAGGGAGTACGGAACATAACAGACCATCAGCCTACGACTGGGAAACTAACTGGAATGAACCAAAGCTTTAGTGGAAGGAGGGAAGTTAGTCTGACTGTCTTAGTGACCCTGTGTTGTGCATGTCCTTCCAGACCAGTCCGAACACCCCCCATCTCTCGGCCAGCTCAGTGGGTGTCGTATCTCTCTCTCTCTCTCGCCACAGCCCTGTGTCAATGAGCACCAATTTATCTGTGTCAATGCCTATTACATGGTTATACCCCAGGACCCAGCACACCCACAATCCTGTGTTGAGCTTTCCTCTTCTCGGATGATGAGAGCAAGTTATCTTGTATGATGGGGACATCATCAACTTGGAAAAAAAATAAATCTCACGCTTTGTGTGAAATTGGAAATTCCTTCCATTCACTAAAGCCATGATTATACTGCAAGGTCTACTTTTGTAACCAAAAAAATCACTTTAAATTATGTTCTCATTAGGGTTAAACTAAATTAGCTTGGTGCTGCTGAGAGCAGGCTGCAGCTCATCAGCTCTGCTGTGAAACTGAGGGCTCAGGCAGCTCAAACCGCAGGCAAACCGGAAAAGGCACTGGGCAGGGTGAGTAGAGCACGAGGGGAGGCAGGGTTTATGCTGGTGTTCTCTGCCCTTGCCAAAATATCCGGTTTGTAAGTATCAGGGTAGGAGATAAAACCCCCTCGTGAAAGACGTATTTACATTTAAGAAAAACATTTCCAGTTTTTTTAGCAGAAGAACGGATTTCAAAATCATTTGGCTGTGTCCCTCACCTGGGCTTCTGTCCTCTCTGTGCCAGTCTCGGGGGATGACACTAACGTGTTGCCAACAGCAACGTGTCTTTTGGTTATGGCTCCTGGAAAGCAAGTTTCCAGCTCCCCCACGTCACCAGGGCCAACGCTTCTGTCATACCTGAAAACTCCACCAACTGCAAACACTCTAATGTGGCCTCTTTGCTCAGTAAGTGCTTAAAGTCTGGTGTTTTAAACAAAATAACATGAACCCATTTGTGATTATTTTTCATTTAATTGTCCGTAACATTTGTCCTAGCATCAGCCTATGTTTCTAACAGGGCAGTTACAAAGCTCGGCATCAGGCAGCTTCCAGATATGTTTAAAATGCTTTACAACATCAAATGTTTCTCACATTGCTACAAAACAATGACCACTGGCAGATTGATTTTTTTTTTTTTTTTTTTTTTTTTTTTTTTTTTTTTTTAACCTACATTCTTTTAGCAGTAGGGAAACAGTCCAGAAGGTATGTCACCCTCTTCAGGTCTTTCAGGACCTGTCTGACTATATTAACAAATAGTTTTATAACATGACAAGTACAAATATAAAATTTCAAATGAGTCAACTCTAAAAAAACTCTGGATTTTTCTTCAATACCTCCAGTACCTTGCTTACGCAATAAATATTAAAAAACCATCTTTTACATAACAGAAAATGTTAAATAAGTTATTTACCAAAAGATTTTGGGTTTTTTTGGTCAAAGAGCTGAACAAACATTTGAATGTGAATAAATAGTAAGGCATAAAGAAACAAACACCAGTCACAGGACCTTCTTTAGCAGTGGAACTTCCTCCTTCAGAGAATCCTTTTTTTGCTGGTACAGGAAGGTGATTTTTGATTCTCAGCTGGTGGGACCTGGTTAGAAAAGGAAGAATTGTTACTGTTTTATAGTGTTCACATGCACACGATGTGTCCTGACCCCGGGGCCATAACGCTGCAAAAGGATCTGCAAATAGGAGCTTCTACGGTAGGCAGATCTGCAGATTCAAGCGATGTGACTTCTGTAAGCAGCAAGACTTTTCTTACGTCATCACTTTCCACCTCAGGTAGGGCTGAGCCACCAGTACAGCAGCTGCTGAGGAGGGTAAGGGAGAAGAGCCACCCAAAAAGCCAGAGGAGACTTTAAGGAGGGACTGGGAAATGTTATGAGCAGAGTGGAGTGGGGTGAGGAGAAGGGTGGGACTGAGGAGTCAGGGAGCACATTACATCCTTCTGGGAGAAATCAAACCTGAATGGCGATTACTTAAACACTCAGACTAACTGAATACACAGCATTAGCAAAGGGCTGTTTGGTGAAGCTTCACCAGCTGGGTCCGTGTCTCACCAAAGCATCACCAGTTACTAACAAACACACACACCAGCTTTACGTACGATGCCTTTTGCGAACTCATTCAGGGACAGGTTATTGGACTGTGATCTGCTGAAAATAAACTACTGGCAGAAGGTGACAGACATGAATATTAATGGAGAGAAAGCATCAGAAAGGAGAGAGCTCTGTTTATGTGGTCAGTCATAAAACTCTAATTCAACTGTCAAACACTGCAGGGTATTTATCATACTGAACTGCTGTCACCCCGAGCTGATTAGGTAGCAAACCTAAAGCAAATCCAATTAATGCTGGAAATGCTCCTGACACAGCACCACATATTTCCAATGAGTATATTCCGAGGAATTAAATGCAAGGAAAAATTTTACTTACTTCCAGGTTTCCTCTGGCCTTCTTCAAGACATCATGAGTTAAAACCACTGGAGAGAAAGAAGAGATTAAAAAGTCTCAGTCTTTCCACATAGTCTCTGTATTTCCTGTATTCAAGTCTTATGACCAAATATTAAATAAATTATGAACTCATATCTACAGGAGGGGCAGGGACCAGGCACACACACACAGCCCTCTGCCACCACCACAACTTCTGTACCAAAATCCAGAGCTGTTCCTCCCTCCCGAGCCCTGGTGAGAACCCTGATGTACAAACCTCCAGTACAAACAACCCAAGATTAGGGGGCAACACCCTACAAGCAGCAAGAGTTAGGGAAGAGCAACTGTCCCTCAGGACTCAGGGCAGGTCCCAAGTAGTGCTGCCACTGGAATGCCACTTCCCAGCCCTGGTCTACGTTCCATCAAGCAACATAATCTGCTTTTCAACTCTAAACATCAGGAAAGTGATTCTGAAGTTGTTCTACCACAGCAGGAACAATACATGTGAAAACACGCATAGCTCATCACTGTGTTTAACGTCACGGGTAGGAACAGTCCCCTGCGATGCTGATGACCTGGCTCCCCGGATTCAAGTCACCAACAGAAGCCTGTTAATTTGAAGAGGAGATGGTGCATGGTCTCACTACAATTTGATCTATTAGGCAGTTAGCAGGAGGGGAGAAAAACTGTGCAGTGGAGAGGTTGCGGGGGACGACGGGCTGGGAAGGGGACAGATGGCAAAAGGAGCCAGCTAGCTCCTCCAGCAGTTCAAGGACAAAGCAACCTCTACAGGTGCAGGGGAAATCGTGCCAGTGGCTTGCTCCGAAGGGTTCCAAGTTTCCTCTGCTCATCCAGCTAGTGTGCCTCTGTGGGGACAGCGCGAGACCCGTGAATGGCGAAGGGGATGCTGCTACACAAAACTGGTATTTAGAAATGTCAGGTTAAAGATGCGATTCCCTAATCTGTGTCAGCGCCGTAACTGCTGAAAAATACCATTCGCAAGTACCAATTTAATATTCCAGTCTCAAAAATAAACAATTTAGCCATAATAAAGATTTTTCATTACAATAATAAGAACCCAACAACTCCAAGGGTAGAGCTGTCATGAGATAATTATACCCTTGGCAGATTACTGCAATTTGGTACCGCATTGTTACATGTTCAGAGGTTCAGATGAGGTTTGTAAGCAACGAGTTTGCTCGCCAAAGAAAGCACACACAAGACTCTGAGCCACAAGAATGTTCCAGTCTGCTCTAAATATATTTAGGAATGCTCAACTAAATAATAGAGGGAACCTGAATATCCTCAGCGGAGTGGCTGGCTAACAGGATGTTTGGAGAGTGAAGGCAGCAAGGTCACCTTCTGCGATGCCTTTGCTTTCTACTAGCAAAGGAGAAAGGAAGAAATATCAAAAACACGTGTAAGCACCCTAACAAAATCCAGCAGCTTGGTATGATCCACTGCTTTTGTTTGATGCTTGGTCAGGAGTTTGTGTACAGAAGCAATTTAGAAACATTTCTGAAATTGCTCTTTAAGGCAAAGGTAACTTGACATCCATAATTCCCATAATCAATGAGACTTACAGAAAATCGTATCTGGGTCTTTGTGTGTAGCACAGTGCTCTCTGCTCAGAAAGACTCTGCTAGTAAATTCATTTCACTTGGCAAACTAGATTTTTCTAAATCAAAAACATTAAATTCAGTACATGAAGAGAATTTAGAGGATATGACACTAAGAGCCGAGCTGCCGCTAGCCAGGCAGTGCTTCACATTCAGACTTCAGAAAACACAGATTTCAAGTGTTCCAGGACCTAGTTCAGAGGAGGTCGAATGCCCTGAGAAGGAGTGAGTAAACTAAGGGGGAGATGCACTGGTTTCCTTTTGAAAGTGTGTGTGGGTGGAGTGGCTGCGGGGACATTTGGGCCATAAGGGTATGTTGATTTATGCTCTGCCCAGACCTGCTGAAATAACCCAGAATGTCTGAAGGGTCGCTGGAACTAGGAACTGACCCAACTAAACCAGAAGATCTACCCCAGGGATATGGACAGACAGAATAGCTTCGATTTTTATAAGGAAACTCCAAACTGAGCTATTTAATTTTAAAATCTGAATAAAACAGAACTTTGGATTTAATATAAGTAACTTACACATAATTTAATACAACACCTCTGAAAGAAGTGACCAAAAACTAGCCCATAAATGCTTAAAAAAAAAATCTGCAGGCAGAAGCTACATGAACCTTAGATATAAAAATTACAGGCTATTGAGCAAAGTAACGTTCATTCCTCTACACTGCATTTAAATGACCCGAGTACAGCATTATGGCCATTTTCCTAGTGCTGTATGATGTGTAACCTCAGGATGAATTACTGGTAACACAAGTGCCCTTCCAGCACAGACTAAAAGGAGTTTAGTCCCACCTCTTAAGAGAAGGTAAAGATAGATTTGGTTCAAGAAGAAAATTAAATCCTCCTCCTGCAATGCCCGTATTGCCATAGCATGAAGGTAGATCAGAGGTGAGCTCTGCTCAAATCTCTTCTGATGGGTGATTAAACTCTGAAGCAGAAGAGATGGATCTCTGCAAACAGACACCTGCCTTAACACAGCTACAACACAGTGTTCCACTTGTTTTCACGTTTCCAAGTAATTTTCTAGATACGGCTGCTAAGGATAAAATATCATTTCACAGTATGTGCTAATTTTTCTTTAAAAAATGACTCATAGCAAGCTTGTGTTTCCCTCGCTCTGAGCCTTCTGTTCTTGTGTGCTTCCCAGTCTGGCGTAGAGCGTTGACAATTCTCCTTTGCTGCTGCTCTGGCTTTTCCCAGTATTCAGTTCTCTGGGGCATCAGGCACCTCAGAAAATATAAAAGCCACATTTATCAAGACCGAGGCATACTCACAGTTTTGAGACGGACAATGTCAAAAACTCTGGCTGGAATACTCCACAGCACCGTAACTTTACCTCTGTCTGGATAGAAAACTTGGGGACATCTGAATGGAATAACCCAAGGCATCAGTGGCAATTAGTGGTGGCTGCACGGATTGACACATCATCAAGAACTGGTGCCTATATTCACTTCCTTGTTTCTGCAGTTTTAGAGGTAGCCACCGACTATAGGAATAAAACAAGAACCAGTAATACTGCACGCACTTACACTGGTCAATGATGACTTTCTCCATGTTTTCCTTCAGCTGGTTTGTGAAGTGCAAGTGTTTCACGGTGCTGTGTAACTTCTTCTCTTGCTCAGACAGTTTCTTACGTAATCTAAATATTTCTGCTTTCATTCCTTCATCCTAAATTGAGAAAAGAAAACATTATATTAAAAGTATTTTGTACATTGTGAATTGTTCGATAGTTTTATACAAGAGCCCTTATGCTTACAGACAACTTGAAGGAGAGAAGCCTCACTGAGTGCCTGTCCTTCCACATTCACATCCCCAGCGATGCAAGATTCTATGACGTATGCCAAGAGACAGCTACAATTCTTAGCTGGCTTTTAGTGCAGTTAGTTTTTCTGCCAGTCTGAGAAAAGTCTCAACACCAGTGACTATTTTTGTTTTTGAACTTCCAGTCCTCTCTTCTTTCCCCCCCGCCTCCACTAGAAAACGTGAAGAAAGCCAGTGCTGTGGGATCAGCAAGAGATCTGTCTGCCAGGCTCAGAACTTCCAGCTTCCTTCTCCAAGACCCTGTTAATAGTTGATGCTGCCTTTATCAAACAGCTAAAAGACACTGTACAAAAGACTGGGACAGTTTTATCACAAAATTATTTGTCAGTATCATTATTTAAGGTTCGGTTTTCACCACCAATTCCAACAAAGTTATGGGTAGTATCTTCTAAAGCACTACAAGTAGCCCTGACATAGTCTGGTGCTATCACTGATCCACTGATCCGGATGCTAACTTCAGCTTGTGTATTTTTCTTGTTGTGCCACTTGTTAAATAACAGTATGTTCTGAAATTCACCCCTAGCATTTAGCTCTTCAGAAGCACTGATCACCCACAACTTCTGTGCGGCTGAAGAGAAGGATCAGTATCTGTTAGAGTCGTGCTTCAAGAGCCACTCTTTCATATACTGCATTTAAGACATCAGAAGCGATCTAATGCCCTTAAGATCTCAAGATGTTGGATAACAAACTCTAGAAGAGATTCTGCTAGACTCTAATTAGGTGCAGTCCTGGGAACTCAGATCCCCTACACGTTGAGGTCAGATTTTAGGAAGTGGCTGATGCAGATCAAGAAGGTTTTGATCAGTATGACCATAAAGCAGCAGATGCATCACACATACGCTGAAAGGCTTGCGTGTGCGTGAGATATGTTCAGAGACTGCAGTCCAGACCAACACATCCTGTCTGTACAGAACATACACATAAGGAGGAAAATGGGAGTACACACACTTGTCAAGACATGCCAAATAGTGACCTGAAACATCAGTGAAGTGCATCAGACAGCACAGTTCACTCTTACTGCTTTTGTGATTTCACATGTTTAATGATGCTAGAAAATAACAAAATATGTATTTAATAACAAAAATGTTATTAAAATCATATATAAAATCTTTACTTTCCTAAAGCGTGTTTTCCCCAGCAATATCCTGCCTCCCTTAGCAAACACGAACCTCAGAGAAAACACTTTAGGTTTATTTTAAACCCAGAGTTTGAATTGGGTTCTTTACTGAGTGGCGGTATTATGACCGTATAGATAACTCAATCCTCATTCGGTTTACTTCCATTCATTTGCATAGCACAATCCTTTTTAGCCAAAATGTTACAAAACTTCTCTCAGGGTTTTGTCACACTTTTAAAAAAACATCTTATTTTACAGCTGAAGCATCAAAACCACAAAAGGAATACGTAGCTGAGATGACATCAAAGTTGCTGAAGTTCCTGTTGTTACCGGTATATACAAACTGAACTGGGTTCTGAAACAGTGTCCAAATCTTTTCTTGTGGAAATGGAACATTTGCCATCTGCCTCGGTTTCCTGAATTCATGTAACAGGGCTACAGAGTGCATCTTTAATAGGAAGTATTTTGTAAATAACCACCCGGGTGTTCAGTAGACAGCGCTCAGTCAGAGCCTCAGCCTGCAGTGACCAGAGCCAGCTACACCATGTGCTCAGCCCCTGGGCACCCTGGGCTCAGAATTTTCCAACTATTTTCCCGAATGAGACATTCCTAACTGCTGCATCTTCCTTGACACATTACAACAGTTTAAAAAAAACCCAAACCCAAGCAGCAAACCCCAAAGGAAACATGACAGTACCTGAGTGCCATGAGCGGTACCGTGCACAGCTTTCAGCGGAAGAGAAACTCTCCAGAGAAGTTTCAGTAACCGTGCAGCCTCTTCTAAAATCTGCTGTACCGTGTGAATATTTGAGGAAAAGCTATGCAGTGATGCCTGGTCTGGCACCTAGATCATCGGATTAGAGACATGTTACATTTTCTGCTTAAAACATTATGGAAATGTAATTTTAATTAATGGTTTAAATCAAGTTGGTATAATTTCATATTTAAGATGATGTACACAGCTATTGTGTGCCACAAAAGCTAATATGTTGGTTTACAAAGACTGCTGAATTATGCATTATTGGAGAATTTCAGGGCAGGAGGGGATTTATCCTAATCAATAACCATGATTAATAATAGATTACATTTACTAGCTTTGCTGTGCCACATGGCAATAGTTGGCAATTCTCTTCTTTCTCCATTTACATTTCGTGTCACGTTATTTGAAAGTCAAATGATTACAGACATCAATTTAAGCAATATAGATGTTTCTTCCTTAGCAGACCCTTTAAACTGTTCCATTTAATGCTAAAATAACTATCAGGACACACATAAAATGTTTTCCTCTGCTGACGGATGAGAAAACCAAATTGAAGAAATTGCATAAATGTGAAATAAAGGAGGGAAAGAACGCAAGGGGAGCAAATGAATTACCAAAGCAATGGCGATACAGAAGCGGGAAGGGTAATGAAAGAAAAGCCTTTGCAGTTCCTGCCCCATGCAGCACATCATTTGAATAACTTATTTAGCATCGTTATCTAACCAGAATCCTGCTGTCACATAAAATATCCCATTTGCTAAGTAGTCTGAAACTTCAGTGATGTAAAGCTTGATAGGAAACGGCAAATTGTGAAACTTACTGCTTTTATCTTTACACCAACAAAACAAGTTAAAAACTTACAGAGAAATTACTTTTTCCAGTCATTACCAGGATCTTAACTAGGTCATTTGAAAATATATGATACTTCAGAGAGTCTTAAGCGTCATCCAGACATCATTTTACTGTGTGAGCACACATGTGATACCACAAAGAGAACTTCAGCATTGTTGAAGACCGCATCTTCAATCGCTTTACTAATTACAACCAGAAAAACAAGCAGCACGCATTTATCCCTGCAGTTAAGACATTCTGGTTTTGAAAGGGCAGCGAGCCTATTTTTTACAACACACATATTATCATAAAATCATCAGGGTGAAAAGGGCCTCCATTAGTCACCGAGTTTCTTTCCCACTCAAGGCAGGAAAGCATTACATGTAATTTTTCAAACATTCATACAATTTGTTCTTAAAAGCGCCTCCAGTAACAGTGTCTCTGAGCACCCTCCATTCCACTGTTCCATTATTTTTACCACTGGCACCTTGTTTCACATGCCTGATCCAGGCCTTTCCTGTAGCACTTTTTCTTAGTTCTTTCCTAGATGCCATGGACACGTACAGATTGTGCCTTCCCTGCTGCTGAAGCTTTAGGTCGATTTGCCTGAGCCAATCCACTCCAAATATCCTCCTATTAACTGTAGCCAGAAATTAACAATATTAAATAAGAAAAAATAGCATAAGTCAACACTAGTCCTCCTGATTCTAGAGGAAAAGGACTGACATTACTGAATACAAGGCGAACATTTTACTGGTTTAAGAATTATGATATTTAAGACTAAATGCCTTGATATCACTGTGTCACACACCATGCAGACAGGATGATACACTGTGTCTTAGAGGCAATATTTGATCATTTATGAGATATTCAAGTTTCTAGACTAGCTGCTGCTATTGCTAAAGTGTCCAACTGATACTAAGGTGTGGAAAAATATTAAAAAGGTTCCCTAAAGTAAAAGAACCCTTCTTAGCACCCATCAGTCATTAATGTACGGTTACCACTGGGTGTTACTAAAGTGCTGAACACGGTAAGTGGGGAATTTTATCAGCTTGTATCAGATTTCTTTTAACTGTCTCGGATTTCCTGGGTTTATCCCAAACCTCCGTTACAAGAAAACCTCCTGAATTATTTTTAGCCTTAGGTTACTGATACGTACCCCTAGTTTTAATCCCTTTCTAAAGCATTTGAGAGTTGTGTATCTGCGGGGTTTTTTGGTTGTTTTTTATTGTTTCCAGTGTAACAATCACCAAAAAGTGAGTAGTTTTACCTCATTTCAAGTTGCAAGTAAAGTGAGATTGGTTATAAGAGGACCAGAATTAACTAATGTATCTGTAGCCTCATGAACCCAGAATCACAAACAGGCGCCTGCATTTAGATGAGGCTTGGACTGTCACGGCTGAGGTGTCCTGTCAGAGTTATGCAGATGCCTGCTGCACCATGAACCTCGCTCTTTGCCTCTGTAACATATACATATGGCACCTCTAGGTAAAATTCACCATTCTTTAACAGCTTTCATTGTTTTACCTTTATTCCAGGTTCCTGCAGTTTCGTACCAGTGACCTCTCTTAAAGGAATCTCCATTTCTGCCAAAACCTGTTGGCCTTCTGAAATCTGTTTCCGCAGAGCATTATAATCCTCGATCAACCCAAGAACGTGGCGCCCGTTTTTGTCTGCCCACATACGGTGCCCAGGCACAAGACGAGGGGTACATGCTGTACTGGAAGACGAAGTGCTACTGCAGTGTGAAGTGCTGTCTAAATCATCTTTAGAGGCTGAGTGCATACCTGGGACAAAAAAAAATGGTTTAACTTTTTGTTATCTTTACCTGTAGAGCTAATTGACACCAGACTTCTCTCAAACAGCAAGTCCGGGATACTGATGACGTGCACGTCTAAGATACTTTGGGATGTACCTGTTTTCACTAGCAAAATGCAATGTCCACACTTCTGCGGCTCACAAATGTTTCTGCTGGCGGCAGGGCATTTGCAAAGATTTCCTAGATATAAAAGCAGGACAAGGAAGAGTTTATCAGTAGAAGTTAACATGCATTTAAGAATCTTCCTATCTCTACTTCTGTTCCTTTTTACTTTGCTGATGCTGTACTTAACTCTCAGGAAGCAGGAAATACAGCGTATTTTCTAGTACCACACCATGTATCTTCCAGTATTTACCTACATTTATCTTTTTAGCCTCTGTGCAAACTTCTAGATATCTCCCAAAATCAAGTCATAGTCAGAAAATCTAAAATATATCCTCATTAAGGTCTTTTAATCAAGAAAAGCTTCCCATTAACTACACAAGAAGTATGACACTCCCCACAGCTATAGCATAGTAAAGATCGTATCTATATCCTCCTTGTTCAGACCTTCCAAATTCCCTGCGTAACTCTACTCACAGGACATCTAACGCTAACAGATTCAGCTGCTGACATGCCAAGGACTCATTCTGGTCCATATCACACCAAGCTATTCTATCTCTATTCACCATTTTCTTAAAGAAATTATGAGCTTCTCCAACTCCTTTCTGCTCTACCTGATGCAAGTCAAAAGCAGCATCTAGGATTCTGTCTAGAAACTAACCAGGAACAAATGCAATTTGGGGATACTGGTGGCACAGGTTTCCCACAAGAGCTGTTCCACACCTACTTGATCATAACTGGCCCTGAGGAACCATCACTCTACGGAGCACATTTAGTGTTCCAAGTACAAAGTGCACAGAGAATAGTAACCTGTAAAAGTTATTTGCTACCTTCAGCTTCTTTCTTACTTGTACAGAGTAGCGTAATGCTCATGATGTATTCCATCTGAAGTGTGATTGGACATGAGGGACCCACAAAGAAGCAGGGTGGTAAAAAACCCGGTTGTGTCTCCCGAGCTCTCACACTAATCCTCTGACTGGTGCTTCTTGCTCTGTGAGGTGCCTAAGATTTCAGTAGGTACGATCAGGAGCAGCGGATGGACCCAGAAAGCCCCACTACCACTGGTTCCCATAACGTGATGGACAGCACAGGCAGTAGGAGAGGTGGCTTTATGCTAGAAGTACGGAAAGCTGTTACTGTGCAGAGCACTTCAGCAGCAAGGAAGAATTCTTGTGCCCTCTATACCCCCACGTATACCTATACTGGGACAATAATCTAACCCCAAGTGCAAACACTACATTTTCCCTGATTTCTAAAACACTATCACTTCAATCACTTTCATCACTTCAGTGATTCAAATAAAGGTAAAATATTCCTCAAGGGCAAAAAGGGGACAACTGATTTATACAGAGACCATTTACTGCACTTATTGATCATTCTTGAGTAATACATACTCACCCTTAGCAAACGCTATAGGGGTCTGCATTAAAAAAAGAACCCCCAGTAAGCAAAATTGATGGCAGTTTAAGACAGGACCCTTCCACCCCAGGGACTGTCTGCCGCTGCTTTTCTTGAACGGAAAGGAAGCAGCGTTGGAGGTTCTAAGAGGGTGCAGTGTGCATTTCACCTCCCCGTGCACTAACAGCTCTGTCAGAAAAGGGATCTGAAAGGCTGATGGGCAGCTCCCAAACAGACAGTTGAGGTCATGTAAGGCTTTAAGAGCATCTTTACAGAACAAGGTGCAGGTTCCACAGTATAACAAAGCGTGTGTGGCACAGTACCATTCATTCCTGCGTAATGCTGCAATTCTTCTTTGAAAAGACAGTTGATATTTACAGCTGACAATGATCCCACTTCCTCTCTCTTCTCTTTTGAAAGCTGTTCCTCTAGTTTTTCATGCAAAGACTTGTTTGTCTCTATGCTTCTTTCAAGCTGCACTCGCAACCTCTGTATTTCAGTCAATAGTTCACGTAAGTCAAGGGGATTATTCTGATCTTTTCGGAATTCTTCTGCTGCATCACATCTGGGATCTGAGACAATTTCAAAAGAAACACTTAACATCTTTAACAATTAAAATAATATTAGTCATTATCAGAATGTTCAGCAAGTAAATTATAGGCAGCGTTATCCTCAATATTAACTACAAACAGCATTAAGATAATGTTGTTTGACAAGAAAGCACGTCTTAATTGCATCTACCCTCAAAAGATTTAAAGAGCAGAAAATTGTTTTTCACTTTGTCCATAAAAGCTAATAAGTCTCATACCAAAAGCAAAAAAAAAAAAAAAAAGAGAATGAAAAGGATTTACAAAATTTGAAGTACATTAATGCACAGTCTGGGGAAAGAAAAAGGAATGCGTAATCTCGGAGTGCGGAGGAGGGATGGAGTAGAATTGGGAGCTTAATTTTATAGACAGAAGAAAAAAGAAAATACGGATCACCTGGCAACCAGAGGAACAAAGCTGAACCTGAAAAAAGCCAGGGCTGTGTTTGTGTTTTCACAGGAGGTGGTCAATACACAAACAATTCTGTGTATTCTATCATGCTGAAATCAAATTGTTCTCCAGACAGTGGGAAGGGGCTCAACTGCACAAGGAGGGGGCTGCTACTCCCTCATCAGGGAGTTACCCGTTCTGCCGGGAGCCCTACTGCCATCCCTGAGCCAACTCTGGCTTAAAGCCACACGCCAACAGGCTCTTCTGCTGCAGCTCGGCGTGACATGCAGTGACGGCGGGGCCTACTGCTTAGAGTAACAGGGAGAAAAAAACAAATAAACAAAAAAATCGACTTTTACAAGGACTTCCAGTGGGCACTGTGCTGGATCCCGTGGTGGGGATGCAGCTTTGAAAGGCCCTGCACCTTGGCACCTCACCACACCAAGGGCTATGGGGTGGTACAGCTTCCTTAAAAGGGGTAGGAAGAACTCATGTAAGTCTTGTTGCTATCTCCTCACCTTTAGGGGCAGAGAAGCGGACAGGAAATTGTTCAACGTCTCGTTCAGAAAGCAATGCCAGCGCCTCTCCCCGGCCTGAGGGAGAAGACACTACCTCAGCTTCAGAAAAGCTCAAGCTACCCGAGTAAGCGCTACCTGTGAGGAGGCAGCAGCACGTATTTCGATGACAAGTAAATATCTAAGATTCCTGTGAAGCTCATCCAGCCTGAGGCACCAAATCTTCAATATTTGTTTTTATCTTAGCTAAGAAGGAAACCTGGGTGTGCCTCGTCAGAACATGTAACATCTCAACCTCCCGGTTACGCTCCTACGTAAAAAGCAGCATCTATCAAGTTGTCAGCTCTGCTTTGCCCAGCGGACACAAGTAGAAATAAAACAGTGACCCACACCTCAGTGCTTTGACGAGGCCCTATTCAGAGAGGGAAGGGTAGCAAGGGCCAAGGGTATAGAAACAATTGTGCATTTATACCTGTCCCTTTCCTTCTTGCTTCTTCCAACTTCTCATAAACCTTGATCTCAGTCCGAAGTGACTGCAGTAACTTCTCGTTTTCAGAGAGCTGATGTTGCTTTACATTAATTTCCGTCTGCAACCTGTTAAGTCCCGATAGATGGCTAAGTTAAATTCTTAGTATTTTGTTTCGAAACATAAATCCATTCCCCCTCCCTCCATGATTCTTCCCTTGCCTTTTCAATACATCTATGCACTTCATTCACGTTAATGGCTACGGCTAAACACATGCCTGTCACATTGACAATTTTCTTCTCTAAAGGAACGTCTAAACGTTGGGAGAATCGATACCTGTTTAACTCATTACGACTGCTGTAAATTTGACATGTCAGATATCTGGTTTCATCTTCCTTCTGGCCGATTTGTTTTTGCAGCCTTTCATTTTCTCTCTTGATGCATTCATAATCTTCATGAAGGTGCTCAATGATTGCATTCTTTTTAGAAATAGATTCTCTCAACTTTTCATTTTCCTTTTGTTTATCTGAAACAAGAAGAAACATGAGGTATTTGCAATGCCCAAAACTCGCTAAAGCTTTTAACAAAACCAGCTTTTTCAAGACTGTCAGAAAAAAACAGCTGCTCTACTGAGTTTTAGGAGTTCAGTATTTCTATTTCCTAATGACTTTTGCTAGATGCATTTTCTGTAACACACATTTAACCCCCAGGACGCTCAAATGCTAAAGAAAAACCTGCGTACAGCCTTATATACCAAATGCCCCCAACACCTCTTGGAATTTGGGCGGAACGACAGTAATCAACAACCAGTGGCAGCAGGATCCCAGGGCAGGCACATGAATTTTGCCAATCCTCACAAAATCATGGATTTGACTTCTCTTTAGGAAGAAAAGAACTTGGTGGGAATGTTCTAGGGCACGTTGCATCCATGTCTCACAGAAATCCCTCCTTTTCTCCTTCCCAGCTCTAGTCATCTGCTGCACGTACCCTATCAGTCCTCCTTTCCTTGGCACAAACTCTTCCCCCAAACTGGTTCTGTGACAAAGAATTACTGATGAGGCAACGGAGCATTGTGAGACAGCTGCAGTCACAGAGGCTTACGGCACCACAAGTTTTTTGTGATCCTATGTTAATCATTGGAAAAGGAGGTGGCAATCTCGGCAACGAAACAGCAGAGAGGAATCATCCCATCTCCTATCGGTTAGAAATCATTCTCTCATCTTCAGTAGGCTTGTTGAAAGCGTATGAAAATGGTAATCCCCACGTGCTGTTAAAGATGTGCATCACCTGCCTTTCGCTACTGAAGGGCTAAGCTAATACTACAGACAGAAAGCACCCAAGACCAAAACATGCAGGAGGTGTGTAAGAGGCTTTTCTTTCTCTAGAGCATCCAGGAATAAAAGGAAAAGCAGCTCACGAACTCCAGAGATACTGACATTATTTTAAAACACAAGGGCAACAATGCTCTGTTCAGTTTTGTTCTTACAATAAAGAAACCCTGGTATTATCAGCTCATGCTGTCAGCCATGGAAACAAACAAAAGCAGGAATATATTCATTTGAACAAACTGGTAAGCACAAAGATGCACCAAAACAGACGAGTGAACACATGACTCTGAAAGAAGCACCAGTGCTTTTACACAAACAGCCTGAAAAATGGAGATTTATAATTTAATTGTGGCTTACGCTGCTGGTAAGAACATAGTTGGTGAGCTGTTAGTTTTCTGGAAATGGAAAATGCCACAAATAAACAGAACGAAGGAGCTTTACTGCTACTCTTCATCATTGTTAACCCCAGTTTGAATGCTTAAGGTTGAGCATGGAATTCCAGGGGTGGGAAGAATGGTTAAGTCAATTTAACGGATAGACTGTTAATATTTTATTGTTTTCTGATCTAGAAGGAGTTGCAGCCTACTGCTGCAAAGCACAGTTGTAATTTTACCTCTGGATCCTTTTGCTAGCATTGCATTCAGAACTTGATTTTGCTTCCTCAGGAAATGTATTTCAGAAGTCAGAGAGTTATGCTGCTCTGAGCCATGGATAAAAATGTTTGCAGAACCTATAAATACATACATAAAAGATGATTTATGAGTCATCTCTAGGTCATTAAAGATTAAACTTGCCAAACAAGAACAATTTAAAAAATTGCAGAAAAACATGTTATGAAAGATATTTCTCCCCTATATGTTTTGAAGCTTATCCCTACAGAGTAAAAGGCAATTCAGGTTAATGCCAAGTAATCCAAAGCCCTGCATCACAGATACCTCTCATTGCTGGGCAACCATTACCAAAATTGCAAAATTATCCCTGGCAGTCTTCTCCTATCGGCTAATATTCCAACAGGACAAAATGCAGGAGCAGTTTCTGACATTGTTATTCTCTGAAAAAAATGCAAACTGGAGGAAGCTTTACTCTATGTCTCAGTCTTCATCTGTTGATAC
Organism: Buceros rhinoceros silvestris; assembly: GCF_000710305.1. Classification (NCBI taxonomy): domain Eukaryota; kingdom Metazoa; phylum Chordata; class Aves; order Bucerotiformes; family Bucerotidae; genus Buceros; species Buceros rhinoceros. The sequence continues at coordinate 61,192 of NW_010423894.1, read as the reverse complement.
TCTGTTGTATTTAATGACACCAGTGCAGAGGACCACCAGGTTCTACCAGGTAATCCATGATGGTTAATGCAGGAAGTAACATAAATAGTCTGCTAATAGACTAGTTACATGTTACCATGTCTAGAGCATAAGGCTGAAGTCACTGTCTTTGATTACAAACTGAGAACCCATTTATGATCACGGGGATGGTAATTCACGTATCTGCGTATCTAAAATTTAGGTAGCTGAACCAGTGTTGATCAACCATCAATAGTCATGGGGAGAAACAGGCACCTCCAGAGAGCGACTCACCCAGTGCATCCTCTACACACCTCTCTGCGGATGAGACACGCTGTCCTCCCAAGAGATGTTCTTTCCAGTGCCTCTGTGAGAAGCTCTGGGTAACCGGCACAGATTTAGATGTCTAACTTTTAGAAACTTAAAGGTAATGAATTCTGCTCTGAAGATCTTACTGCATTAATCGTGTGATTGTAAGTGTTAAATCGTGTATCCAGTCAGTCAAATTCCAGCCTAGGTAGTCCTCACAATGTAGAGTATTTATGCTACTCGTCCCACTGTGACGTGTACTGTTACAGTACAGGCTGAAAAGTGCCACATTCCACTCTCGTGGTGGTTACCTCTGAAATGCAAGTCAGTTAATTGTTATTGCCCTTTATAACCTGCTTAAGAGTCAGTAAACCACTTTAGGATCCACCAGAATTAACATTACTATTAAAAGTATTCTATCCCAGTATCTCCTACGCTTGAAAGCTTGAGATAACTACATGAGTGTCTACTATTTGGTTAATAGAGAAATAACCAGCTGGCAAAAAAATTAGCTGGATGTACGAGGAGGATGTCTTTCAGCTCTGGCAGTTCAATTCAATTGGATGTGCTGCACTTCCTCTGAGTAATCTGATTTTATTGTAATCCAAATTGAAGCTTTTACCCACTACCTAACTGGGATGTAGTGTGCCATGATATGCACCTCCTGTTATTACTGAAAGACTCAAAGGCTCTAGAAGCTTGGCACTAATGGCATTTTACTATCTATATGTTAAAGAGTTGAGGTAGCTATGTGAACTCAAAAGGCTTTTTCCTTTCAGATTTTAACAAAGCAATTCAACTTGAAGTGGCGAGGCTTGATGGTCTCGTCTTGATTCTAATTTAATTTATTGCCTATCACCCAGCTTTATACTATTTGAAAAGTTATGCTATCACAGTTCTACTGAAAGGCTTTAGAATATAACTATTAGTTATCTTACATAATAAGGGATAATGTGGAGCCAGTGGTAATAAGGCCACAATCTGCAATTTGACCCACTACTGAGACTACCACTTCTGTGCAGAGCCCTGCTGACATCAATTACGCTCTCCATAGATGCAAAGGTCCATCTAACCAGAGCAAAGTGGAGCATCAGGGCCTACAATTGCAATACACTTGAGTCTTCATTATGTTTTGTGCTGAAAAAGTGAGTGCTGAGGAAGCATACCTTGAAGGTTTCAAAGGAAACACTGACTGAAAGGACAGGCACTACTGAAAACTGCAGCGAAGAGGAAGGAGACAGTCATTCCCAGGTACAGCAAGATAAAGGCGTACAAAGCTGAAGGTAAGTCTGAGTAGATACATTAGTTACGGGTTAAAAAAAAGGCAAATAAAAACCCCTTTTAATGTGAACTGCTGTTAATGACATTTGAAACCTAGGAAACTCAAAATTAAACCTTTGATTTTATTTTGAAGCCTAACATTTGAAATGATCGAAGCAATTATTTTAGTTCTACTCGTGCTGCAAACCTCAGCCCTATAGTAACGATGTAGTCATTACCAGCACTCAAGTCATTTATAGAATACTAGAAGCCCAAAGGCATTTAAATACACAGAGAATCTAAATATTAAAAATAGCATGGCAAAAAATAGTGGGTAGATGTGTATATACATCCATATACCATTTATCTGACAAGAATAATTCTATGCATTAACTTTGGTTGAAGAAACAACTCAGTATCACGTGGATTTATCATGCTCTCATCAGCAACTAAGTATGTTACAACTCGGTTTTGGTTTTTTAACGGAAAGCAAACTAATAATATTGCAAGTATTAAAAACTGTTCTAACAGGTAGTTGGTTTTTTCCCCTTTCTTTTCCAAATTTCTCCTCCACGCATTGGTAGATGGGCTAATGCCACAAGAAGATGGATGGAAGGTATGAGACGGTTTATAAAGAAAATATACTTCCTCTGCATTAATGAATGCCCTTGCCAGACTCTTTATGGAGCTGTAAAAGAGTTGGAAGTGTTTCAGTGTGGTTATTTCACGAGAACAGTATGCTTTTCCAGAAGTGTAAATACTTCATGAATGAAATGGATGCTTTTTTATACACCTTTCCATCACTGTAAATTATTCCTGAAAGCGAACTGCCATTTGCAGTTGGGACTACTCCCCATTTAAACAACAACAGAAATAGATCATGGGGATGATGTAAAACATAATGAATCTAATGTCAGTATTAGTGAAACTGAGTAAAAGGAAAGCATGCATGTATTCATGGCCTGCTTCCAGCCTGAGTAATATTGCATATTAATCAATTGTCCTATGGGGGGAAATGTGGGAAGGAGAGCAAGACCAGAGGGAAGTGTAGGAAAGGGTGCCTGGGTTGGCGCACTTGAAACGGTGCTACAAAAGCATCCTTAGTCAAAGCCTGGCTACCTGCTTGTGAAGTTCTAAACGCACCACAGAGTGCGGCTTTCAAAGATGCTGAACACTAGCAACAGCAAGCAGTGATTCTGCATTTCCATACCTATTTTTAGGATTTTTCATCCACTGCTTTATATTAGAGTTTGGAATGAAAACCAACTCTGTTGAAATTTCCATCACTTTTTGTCAGGTATTTGTCATTAAGAAGTCACGGTGTCATTTTGGGCAGGACACATTTATCACATCAATCAATGCAAATGACAAGTTAAACACCACGGCCTAGACTCTCCCTTACAGATATTTTGTCCCTGTATGTAAACACAATCTGGCTTTAAAGCAGTCAGAAAATTCCAGAGATGACATCTCTAACAGTCCTGCTAGCAGTGGTGCTCTACAGACCCCCTCAGGTGTACATGGAGTAGGCACAGGAAGGCAAGTTCCACAGAATTCCTACTTTGGATCCACAGCAGCCATGTAACTGAGAACAAAGCACCTCCCTCTATGCTCATACTGGGCCCAGACCCCACTGAAATTGTCCCGATAAAAGGGGATTCCTCTCCTGCAACTGTCCCTGGCTGGACATGGCAGAGAATTAAAAGAGGAATGACATCCTAAAATCCAAGACCATTACAACAATAATGATAACCCCAAGGCACAAAAAACCGAAACCAAACCAAAACAAAAACCAGGCAGGCTGTTTGCTGGTAACAGAACTAGGAGGTCTTTCAATTCTCTGTCTGGAGTTCAACCGCAGCATCATCAAATGCCATAACACTACCTGGGAGACCCAATCCTTTGGCAATCCATGCAGCTGCAGGTTTGAGGCTGTTGGTGCACCTGTATCCCAGAAAAGATTTGTGTATCAGGACTGGATACACTTTGAGCAATGGACTCAAGGAAGAGGCACGTTAGATCTGATTATTACAGGCAGCCTGGAAGAGCTGCCTCTGCTGATGAAGCTCACGTAACAGCCCTCCCCGCGAAAGGCACATCATTTTCTGACTGTAAAGGGGAGGGGGTTCTTCAAAAAAAGCACACAAAATATTTCCAGCAGCATCTGATCCCTCAGGCTTTAAGCAGGAAAGGTGGATTTAATTTGTCACGAAATAAATTCTTACCTTGATCTAGTTCCTTGTCTGTTACTTGTCTCTCAAGGTGCTTCCTCAGTCTCTCATTAGTTTTTATAGAATGTTCTAAACGTTGTCTCAGGATTCTAATTTCTTGCAGATGCTCCATTAATAACTCTAAATAAACCAAGAGACCACTTCTAATTTAGAGTAACTGATGGTAGTCCTTTACACTGTGTACTCCTGTCAGTTGTAATGGGTGTTAATACTAAAAAATGATACAGAGCTGCTCAAAACAGCAGATACTAAATATCTGACTCCAGGACAGCCTTGTCCCACAGAGTGCCCAAACGGTACATTTAATGAAAACTCTTACTCTACGTTTTCACACCAACAGTGGCCCAGTTTTAAGACTCTTTACATTTCTTGTTTCTACAAAACCGTAGTAGATAACAATTTTATCTAGCTAAAACACTGCCCGTACAGGGAAATGAATGCGAAGGTCTGCAATGCAGTTGCACATCCGGGCTCAGCACGCCAGCAGTACACATTTTTCCTTGTAACAATAGGAAGCTTACACCACAGTAACTCAGAGATAAATTTGACTTTGACTTATGCAATGCAGACCATAATAAATAAATCTGTGCTATCAAGTTTCATTACCGTACTTGTTCCTTCTGGCTTTGCCATTCAACATTTTTTCTTCCATTGGCTGTAAGTTTCAGCTGTACTCAGGAACTTACTGCTTCCCTCACTGTCTTACTTGTCAGTTTATCCGTGTCATACTCTCCTGGTTTACTCGCAATATTTTTCTCCTGAACAGTTCGTGCTATCTCAGCTATTAAATTTTCATCACTGCCTATAACAAACTACTGCCAAGTATCACTTGTGCTTAGTGAAACTATCCAGGTCAAACATGACACCACTTATTAATTATGCAGCACTTACAAGTCTCAAGGAAACACAACACTGGCTTTTATAAAATTAGAAAATATCTCTCTTTCAATGTAATAATCTCTTGACAATTGTCTATTTTCCCCTTATAACTTGTCTATTTAAAGACCGTCTGGAGTACTGTAAAAGATGATAGTCTAAAACAACAAAGACACAAAATATCATAGTTAATTTTGTTTCAAACGGGAGGTAGTTTAGATCATTGTCATCTTTGTCTGCCTTATTACTGAAATTGCAATGATTATGCAAGATACTGAGAAGCCGAAGCAGACAAACATTCTTCATTATTTCTTAATTAGTTCCCTTGTGTCTTATTTATCACATTTCCCCAATATCTAGTGAATCTTCAGTGGGAAAAAAATTACCTGGGGGAAACTTGTCTGGCAGAAGCGCCAGTGTGCCCCGCTGTCCTTCTAGGTCATGCCTGGGCTCGGGTGAACCAAGAGACGACTTTTCTGACAAATCAAAGTCAGACAAGCTCTGAAGAGCAGATGGTACAGGTGATTCATCCTTCACTTGCTGGTACATTGAGATGTTCTTCTCATTATCCCTTTTGTTTTTAAAATATAAAGGTGATTATATTACTTTAGAAGCATGAACAGAGAGCATGGTGTCAAATTTACAGGACACAGGTAAAGCAAGAGAATTCAGGTAACAGAACATCAGCGGTATGTACGAAGACTGAAAATCACACCTCTCTGAAGGCAGCAGG
>NW_010423894.1:28460-55680 GCF_000710305.1 Buceros rhinoceros silvestris | reverse complement strand
TGGCCCTCCAGCCTGGTGGTCAGGTAGTCACCTTCATGTTAAGGGGACCTCAAGCTGTCTTGAACAGGCAGCTGAGAATTTCTGCAGCACAGAAGACTCCCAGGCTGGCATAAACCCAACATATGCAGCACAACACCACCTGCTCTCTTCACCTTCAGCATAAGGGGGTTTTGAGAATGAACTTGAGCAGCACTGCATGTCAGCGATCCCGAGACAGCCCCCAAGGTCACAGAAACAGAAAGGGAGCCGACGATCCCTCCCAGCAGCTGCAGGTAGGATAATAGCTAAGCCCACCCAACAGTGTATGAGTGCACAGGTTTTGTTTGTTCCTGAGAGGAACAATCCTGGTGTGAACCTTCCTCTCAGTATCTCAGCTGTTCAATGAGAAGTGCGAAAAAAAGCCTTAGTTTGATTTCTCTGGATATTTTATTAACAAAATGAAGTTAATAAAACAGGCAACATAAGCAAAGCCCTCCCAAAAAGCAGAACAGTGCACTTACCTTTGAGCTAATTCATAAAGTATAGTAACTTCTGTGCCTATTGATTCTCCTGCAAAGCAGAAATAGCTGATTACAAACAGATACTGACATTTCTACTTTTTTACCCCTCCATCTTAAGCCATTTAAATATAGAAGGAGAAATTAATGAGAAATTAGAGAAGTCAACAGATACTCACCACACTGTCAAATGCTGTATTACTGTCAAATGCTGTAAATGAGCAAAACTACTTATAGCCCAGCAAAGCAACAGCTTGCTCTTGAGTTAAAAAAGAATAACTAGGAACCCCAGGTGCCCAATTTTACTGCCCTGGTGTTTTAGTTAGCATACGGATGTAAAATACTGTGCTATATGGCAAAAGGATTAGGGGTACGTGCCATTACTTCTTCAATAAAAATTATATAAAACCAATTCCATCACACTTGGATCTTGCCCACCCTGAGTCAGCCTAACCAGCTATCCTTAATCAAGGGGCACACAGGGGATTAGCCTGCAGGTGCTACAGTGTGTGAGCACAAGCACAATTCAATGAGAGAGACCTGGGCTCAGACACAAATTTGAATAAGGAAGCAAGAGTTTTGCGGTGTCACCTTGGCTCTCCATATTTTACAATTTTTGTGCAATTAAGCAAAAGCTCAGGCAAGAGCTGCACATCTGAAATTCCCAGGGAATGAACTGAAGGTCAGGATGGAAATGCAGAGACAGACAGTTGTTTATGCTGCTTCTTTACAGTCAATTCTTAGTACACTGGATGTTCTTTATAACCCTAAAAACATCATTTTATTTTAACGTGTGATTCAATGCAACACCATTGTGCTGGATATATTGAATTGTCTCGGTTGTCAGTGACTTTTCACAGTATATAGGATACCATCTGTTGGTTTAAAGGCGTTTAATGTTTAGTCACTGCACTGTTTTCTCATTTGTAATGCAAGGAATCTCTGTAGCCGCTGAAATCATTGAATACACTCAATCTTTTATTCCACTGCTTTGACACACCAGCTGTAATGCTTTTTTCTCTAATACAGCTCCTTCATGTGAGCAATCGGAGCTGCAACACGCTGCCACTCTCCTTAATAAAAGGCACAATACAGATGAGTGTGTGGCTGGGCCCTGCCTGGTCCTCCACAAACTGATCATCGAGAGCCAATTTCAGGACAACCTGGGGTAAGGGTCCCTGTTTCAGGCCACTGCCCTCTCATGTTTTGCTGAAGATGTCAGTTTGCAGCTGACACTCGTGGAAGTATCTGTGGGTCAGAAAGAGCAACGCCTGTGACATAGGAAAAGGTCCTTCTTGCTGAATTTCATTCATGTCAGCATCCTTTTTCCACCCCTTTGCTGTTAATTTTCTTCCATCTATGGATGGAAAGCAATGTGCATGATATACTCTTCCTTCAGTGACAAATGTTGATTTTGATGCTCATTTTACAAAATGTGGCTGCATTTCAGCTCTCTATCATGAACAACAGCCGCTTTTCTCAACCAGCCAGGCTGTTTGGCAGCAAGACGCAGGGCTCTTAGGAAAATAATTAGAAACGTTAGGGACAATACATCTCCTGATATGGTCCCACTTCCTAGACGTTTAAGGCTTTGCCTTTTCAACTTAATGCTTTGCCAAACAATAGGTGCAGGAATGGGATAAACAATCAGAAGACAAGAGCATTTTCAGAGGTGTAGGCTCCCATCTTTCAAACAATATGCCAGTTCTCACTGATCATTAAAAGGGTTTTGCTCACTGGTCATCAATGTCCTCTCCTGGGTCTACACTCCATTCAGCACTTGGCTTTCTCTAACACCACGACAACACTTCTCCTAGGACCCCTGCTCAGCAGGCTCTTGTTCTACTGTTGTGCCCTACAGAAACCCTCAAACACACACTGATTTGCAATATCACGGTCTCTTAAATTCATGAGCAACTCAAAATTCTGAAAGCAATTACTCTCCTCTGCCTTCTAACCAAACAGATTTTCCCTTTCTCTTCCCTTATTTTAATTTTCTACGTGCACCATTAGGGTAGGTTTCTCCATGAAGTCTGTGGCTCTTTTTCCTGGTGTATCCAGTGACAGATGATGTCACACCTCCACACCATTTCATGTGTTATTTCTACAGGAATATAAATTACGCAGATCACCATGGTATTACCGTTCAACTGTCCAATGCAGGTTTCCTGGCAGTTTCTTTAAAGGCACTGACCACAGAAAATTGCCCACATGAACTACTATACGATAACTTCTTCTTTCACTCTAAAAGCTCAGCCCAGACCCCTGCACTGCAATTACTCTTCTTGTAAGTAACTGCACTTTAGGGGAAAAGCTTCAGGAACCTGTAATTTTTTCTCTTTAGTTAAACACAGATTGTGTTAAAAACCAACTGTTTCGGTTTTTAACTGAACCGTGCCCACGAGAACCCTTCGGCGGAGCTATCCGGAGTGTGGGATTAACAAAGGCAGCTGGGCTGTTTCCTGAAGCAGAAAATCCTGAAGCCTTCTTGTAACTAAACTTTTCCAAACCATAACCACTATTTTGAACTGTTAGAATATGGATGCGCTAAGACAAAGAACTTAAAATGGAAGGTGTCAACAGAGGACAACTACAAAAGTAAAAAGTCAGACTTGCTGGAGCACTAAAATTTTACCTTCCAAGACAGTCCTCCCTATACACCATGTAAAAACAACCAAGAGGAGGTAAGGCTTCCTGTTCACTAAACAGTGAACTAAAAACCCAGCCAAACCCCTCCTAATTTCAAGAGCGCAATGTATCTCAGACAATAAACACGAAATTCTGCTACTTACCATACAGGAATTTCCTTTCTAGCTTCTCGAACAACAGTACGCTTTGATTCAGCTGTTCACGGAAGCCTTCAGCGACATAATAATCTACATCACTGGCTTGAAGCAGTTCCTCAAAAGCTTTAATAAGGCTCGTCAGATGTTGATGGTAGGCGACACAACCACTGCGGATCTCTTTAATTTGTTGGCATTGAAAGGAGAGTTCTCGAGCTTGTGAATGAACTAATGAATCATATCTGAGAAAATGCAATTACCTTTTGATGTAATTTGCCGACCATACATAACATTTAAATATAAATATAAAGTGAATTAAACTTTTATTCCTAAGCTATACTTTTATGTGACTCGATTTTCTTTTAAAATGCTTTTGCAGCCACAGTGAGAAATGTGTTGTCTCTGACTGTTGAGTTTTGTCTTTCTGGGCATAACTTGTGGGTCATCATCCTTCACTTCATCTTCGTTTATAAGGTGGGCAGAAGTGACAAGAAGTGTCTGTTTGGAAATAACCCACATGGCACGCAAAGGTAATGAATTAAAGTGAATAAGAATGAATAGATGAAAAGTTTTAAAATACACATTTTTTTTCTCACTGGTTAGGTTTTGTTTGTTTTGATCTTATTGGTGGGTTGTTTTTTTTAAATTCACTATGGAAGAACAGATAGAGCTGTCCCTTCTGGAACTTTTATGTATCTCCTTCTAGGAGCGTAATATTGGACTTTCTGAGCTGATGGTTTCACCCAGCCTGAAATTTCTGCATGTTTATTACCAGAAACATGACCATGACAACAACTGTCACATCCAAACTCTTGTACTCCACAAGCCAGGATATAAATTTCAGCTCAGATCAATCGGATTTGAAAATTGAAAAGATGCAAGGAGTCAAACTAAATATGGGGCATTAAAAAATATCTATAATGGTATAGGTTGTTGCAGAACTTTCATTGTCATTTGTACAGGAAGAGATTCATAACTTATTTTGGAGTCTGTCAGTTGTGATTCATGCCATTGTCTTAGACAGTGGCGATAAAAACTTCACAGAGATCCATATTGCCTCATTCCTTCACGTACAGTTAGATCTTCCTTCGTAAAACGGATAAGGTGTATTTTCAAGGTATGTAAATTTATATGTACTATGTAGCACAGCTGTATTTTATGATGATAACACTAAGAGATACACAACAGTCCCTATCGAGGTTTGCTCACTGTCTCCAAATACTTCTACTCAAGCCCTCCAGAGAAAGTCAAAGGCTGAATGCTTGCTTTTTGCCGTTTTACTTCCTGCCATTCTATAGGCCCTCAGGACATTAACAAAATTAGAGGGGAAAAAGAAGAGGGGGCAGGGAGTTAAAAAAGGTTTGGTTTTATGGGACCCCATTCTTTGCCTGTGGTTTGTATACATGTTAGCCAAAATGCTGACCCCAGTCTGATACAAAACCCAAGACTGATGCTTTCCAGCCTCCCATAAACGACTTTCCAGCTTATGAGCACATGCTGTAAAATTTCATTAATTAATTTCTGTATATATCTACTTTCACATCCTTCAAAGGAAGCCATTACGGCACTCAACTGCAAAGTAAATTATACCCAGAGCATAAACTCCTTATTTTATACACAAAGTCTGGTCACACAAACAGAAGGTCTAACATGAATCTGCCAGCCAAAACATTTCTGTCTGAAATGGGATGTTCCATTTCCTTTAGCTTGTCACCTGAAAAAACCTGATGACGCTAAACTGTAATACTTTGATTACAGAGGTCAGCCCATCTCACAGAGAAAGCTGAAGAGACCTCACTTTGCTCAGGAGAGGATGTCTGCAGCAAAGAGCTGTGAACCTGAGGGGTGGGGAGAGACTCTGGTGTCTGGCCCAGAATTATTGCAGAGCATAATATAAGCCGATGAGGAGCAGATCTGTTGTAAAAGAAATATTGTTTTGTACTTCAAGGCATCTTTTAACTAAACGTTTCAGTTGCTTTATGTTAATGTTAGTGAAATTTAGCACTTACTATAACAACACGGTCCTATGTGAGTAGAATTATCTTCATATTACCTTTGGCACTGCTGTTTACAAAAAGGAACCTGAAACAAGAGCTCTACTCACTTGAATGGGGATGTTCCTCTCAGTTTCCTCTGACGATGACACACTTCATCAAGAGGCGGATTTGCCATTTGCTCTTTTCCAAGTTCTGCCTCATTTGCTGATAGCAGTTCCTTAACGTTTTGTGCTGCCTGTCTATCAGGTGCTTCTGAAGACTCCGAAATCCTATTTTCAGTGTGGGTCTCATAGTCCATTAGGTGACGGACACTAGAAAATGTTCTGGTTTCTTGCGCAGCTGTGTCTTGCACTTGGGTAACATGTCCTTCCATGGGCAAGGCTGTGTCACTCACAACCATATCGCAACCACCACTCGGTAAAAGCTGGTCAGAGGTCTGCACGTGCAACACGAACATTTTGTACTTTTCAAGCTCAGACTTCAGAGCCTTAATTCTTTCTTTCAATTCTTCTGTATCATCTATGACTTCACAGTCATCAAGTGCATCTGTACTTGTTACACTCAATTTGGGTGAGCGCAGGCACTTGGAACCTGAATATGCAGTGGCTGAGTCAATGTCCTCATGTTTCATGGAATAAAGCTCTTCATTTATCTCTTCTAATGAACTCTGGATATTCACGTTGCTAATGTTATGATGATTTTGCATTTCTGAAAAACAGGAGGCTTGCATGTGAATATTAATATTTCTTTATCTGCCATTCTGTTCCTAACAGCACTAGAGTGAATTCATTTACTTCTATAATAACAGAACAAAAATGCAGAATAATTACTAACTATACAATATTAGTTTCGGACTTCTGACCTCTTTCTATGATTTGCCCATTAATTCGACTTGCACATCAAATAATTCAAACCCCTTCTCACCTTTCAAACAAACAATACTCAAAATACATCCGCTTCTTTCTCCAAAATGATTGAAAATTACTTTTGCTATATGTGGTCCCAAATCAGATGCCCAGAAGCCCAGATCTTTCCAGCCACAACCTCAAACATAAGGCACCAAGATTTAAAAGTAGACTCTATGTCCTTAAATGGTTCTTCCTAAAACTTCTAATTAAATATTCTTCTTCTCTTCACTTCAAAAATCTATAAGAGACCCACTGGAGCACAAAGTCAGTGGAATTTGAAATAGATTATCAACACCAATAACTTTAATAACTTTATAATAATAGCTTTAATGACGACTTCTTTAAACATGCCCTAAACAATCCATAGAAGTGTTTTGCTGTTACAGGTTTTACTGGCGTTGATTTGGCACACACATCACATCCCTTCGCTGACCTTTCCATTTGTAAGTAATGCAATCACTCCAGATTCAGCCCAATAAAAGCAACATATTTCTACATACACTCTATGTTTATAGGGCTGTGTGAGCTGAGGGCTGTATGTTTAAGTATCTAGGAAAATGGTTATTTGCTGGTTACCAGTAAATTTAATTTTCCCCTTCTATTCGTTCAGCAAAAAATCACTACAAATTAGAACCTCCCTTCTGGGAGCCATTCATTGATCTTGCGGAGGTCTTAACACTTTCAAATTGGTTTCCATGGAGAATCTGAATGCCCAGGTTCAAGCTCTAAATCATTAAAAAAAAAACCTCAGGAGGGGGCAGCTGTATATGAAGGCCCAAGTCAAGCTCATGCACAGGAGAATAAAAACAAACACAACCAAAAAGGCAGAAAGAGAATGAAGCTGCAATACTGGGATATCGACATGTGTGAAATGAAGGCTGGATGATGTTCTGCAGAACAGACTGCTGCACGCCAGCTCGTGTGGTGTTCGAAAGGTGAAGAATCACAGGACAGAAAGGCTTCCAAGAAAATGCCTGTGTGTGAACTCAGGAAGCCACAGTGACTACAGGCAGGCAACCCTTCCGTTCGTTAGCTTCTCCTCCTCCTCTACCAGCTGGTTGCTGCAGTTACACAAGTCAAAGAAGGTTGTGGACTGAGATGGAAAAAACCCAGATATAGATGAACTCTGCAATCCTGATTTCATGCAAACGTTCCAGATAACAAATAGAGGCAATAAAAACAGAAATTAGAGAAGAAATATTTCTGATTAGAACACTGGTTACAGCTCTTAATGAAACACTGCCCTTTAATTAAAAGAGAACTAATAAGCTCCCTGTGCGTGTACGTGTCCACACACACAGAGCACGATCCTGCAAACTAACTGACAGGCTTCAGGGAAACCATTATATCCGTAAAATTAATGATGTGAGAAAGGATTACAAAATTGGCCGCATCCTCTTACTCCTCACACAATGTTAACCGGGTTACTCAGGCCCTCCGCAGCAAGCCTAATGGATGATGCAGGAACACGTAATGCACAGTATTAAACCTATTTACATTTTCATTTAACGATTCCATTAGGTTTCCAACCTAGTGAAATGCCTTCAAATAATTCAGATAAGCAAAATTCTATCATTTGATTGCTTCCTTCCAATAGTTCATAACTAGATGCAGAAGCAGTAAGAAACAAACATTTAATTCAGAGGAAAGCTCAGAAGTAAGGACATTAGCAGAGATCAGAGCTAGGCGTACAACTCATTATTTTTACTGGAAACCAGACTCATAGATCCCTGTGACCCTTCTCAATGCATAACCCTGAACAGACCAACTTGGATTCTCACAGCAATTAATCCAAACTAGTGAAGAACAAGATGTAAAACCCACAAATAATGGCAAGGGAGAAAATTACCTGCAGTAATTTACAATTTTCCACAGTTCAGAAGAAGCTAGAATTTTTAACTGTCCTTTTTTTGTTATACTGTGCACATAAATGCTCTACCTTGATAGTTTTGTTGATTTCTATCCATTGCATGTTCATCTTTGTCCCCTGTACCTGGATTAACACCTTGCAACTCCACCTGGACCTCGCCATTATCCAGTTTGAGAGATGAGTCAACTGGAGAATAGTGGGGAAAGGTAAAACAGAAGTCAGTTAGTAACTGAAATAAAATTCAGTGGGGATAGTTAAAAAGCAACAACAAAACACATGCACACATACACACCCCCCCCAAAAAAAAAAAACCCTAACAAAACCAAAAACCCGCAAGAAAACTACAAATCTGAACCTGGTTCTCTGACAATTTGGAACAAGAAAATCATCCAAGGAAGACCAACTATTGAAAACACAATACAAACATTACTGATCCTATGAAACAATGTTTGCATATATTTTTAAAATACTTCAGCTACTTATAAGGACAATTAAGAATGTGAATTGCAAAAACAAATGAAGATAAACACTTACAAACCCCCTTTGGAACGCAACAGCTGATCAGTTTTTAGTGCCTTTTTAAATGTTTTATGTTAAGCTTAGAGAGAAGGCTAAAAAGTTTCTCCAATATAAGCACTGATCTTAAACTAATCTCCTGCAATCTCCCGTTGCACCAAGTCTCAGAATTACTAAGCTTGCAGCGCAATCCAGCAAAAAGAAATCTGTGTGGAAAAGGAATCAGAGGACTGCAATGCTAACAAGATCTCATGCATCTCAGGTCCCAACTCAGAAGCACTGCCCTTCTCAGAATTCTCCAAGGATCTTGCACCCACCACAATTAATTGCTCTAGTCCTCTCAGCCAGGCACGTACAGTAAGTTGTGCCGTATCTGCCCCTTACCACCATAACGCTGTCGTTAACAACAGTCTCTGCGATCTCTGCCTTTGACAGTGCCTCACTTGCTACTTGATTGAATCTTATTTCTTATATTTACACCTCCCTTCTCCCTTATCTATCCCTTACATCTCTACTCGGTGTTTAACCTAACTGCTAAGCACGTTTTCATTTTTTTAACACTCCAAATCTTTATATACCACCCCTTGTTCCCTGCCCTACAATTGTCATACTTTGCCAATCCAGATGCTTTGCCAACAATTGAGTTTAAATTAATCCAGCTACACTGGGAAGAGACACAGATGACTTGACTGATCAATGGAATATTGGAAAAAGATATTTATGCAGCATAAACAAACACAGTATTTGTGTACTCTCCCGTCTCCATTACAGTTTTCATTAGACTTGGCATCCTCTAAAGGAAATTTTTCATCTCCCTCCACACATACGTGTGCATGTGTGGGCACCCTGTGAAACTGTCATTTATTCTATACTTTATGCCATGTATACACAGCACTTCCTATTCCATATAAAGCTGGTTTACATTCTAGCAGCAAAGATTAGTATAGTTTTTCAAGACCTGTACATGTTTGCCCACCCAATAAAATTGTAAGGCTATGCAGCATTGTACACACGTAAAAACGACCTGCTTTAACTTCCTGCTGCAAGAAAAGCAGCCGCTATTTCAAGCAGTATTACAAGCTGCTACGTCTGCTCGTTATTCACCTCTCACTGATGTGCTTTCCCGTGCAGGCTCTTCTGGAAGGTTTGCAGTGACGGACTCGTTCAGTAACTCCTCTCCATTTGTTTGCGGCCGCAATGGTTTGGTTTGTACGTCGTCTGCTTTCGGACCTTCACAAGGTGCCCTGCTAAGATGCTGGAGGTTTGAATCTGACTTCTGCACCTCGGAGGTCAAAGGCACGTTTCCTAATGGTCTGGATGACTTTATGAGAATGGGCAGGCGGGACTTCTTGGGCAGGTAAGCAGAACCAGTCTGAAAAAGGCATGGAGTAAGACGGGGAGTTGGTAGCTTGTGTGTAACAGCCCAGTAAAGGAAGAATAAACAAACATTCCAGGGAAAATCAAAATTTTGCTGTGAGATCAGACAACTGTCACATTAGTTTTGAAACAGCCTTGCAACATAAAAACAAACATTTAGAGAGAAAAATAAACCTATCCCACGGGTTCAATTGTCTGTAATTTCTGCATACACATCCACAGCCACACAGCGAATGGCTTCCAGGTCCAGAAGCAAGACAGCCAATTCACCGCTGACTAGCAAAGGCTGTTCATCAGTAGGAGGGTTAGTTAACTCTGAGTTTGTGTATGCCCTAGGAAAACAGTTTCTCACCCAAACCGACCTCTCTACCTGCTACTTCCCACTCCCATTCATATAATAAATGTTTGACAGCCCAGTAACTGTTTCCCTCAATTCTTTTTTTTGTTCGTTTGTTTTAAATTGAGGATCCTCCTAGTTTTTCACAAATTCCTGAATGTATTTTCTTTCTTCCCAACAGGCCCTACTTCACATCAGCCCACTCCATGCCTTTGAGAATATCAACACAGCTTTGCATCAGCCACAGAGGACATTTATTCTGCCATAGAGAAATTCTTTATGAACAAGAACAGCTTCTTCAGCCATACGCTCTAGAAATGGCTTTCCCAGGATTCCCGTTTCTGCTGCAATGGACGTTACCCCACTGGAGCTGGGGGGAGGAGGGAAACTTAAGCTGGTACATTTTAGCCTCTCGCCTTTTGAAGACTGCATAAAATAAACGTGAATTGTTTAAACACAGAGCATAAAGTAGTGCTACCTCCGGAAGATAAAAACATGCTATATGTTGATGAGAGCTACGGAATTGGGTGTAATAATAATAAAAATCAATAATGGCATGTTCAGATAGATTTAGTTTATTTTTTTGCTGTTCATTTGCTCCACCAGTGTCATAAGTCCCGTAATTTCTTTTACCACCCAATGTATTCTGAAATACTTTTCCACATTCGTTTCTTAGCAATTATAGCTCTTACACAATTTAAAATAATAAAAAGCCAAGTTCCATTTTCCTAATGGCACACTCAGTTCCTTTTGTACATGTATGAATACACTATCATCCGGAGGCTGAAAAATAAATCCAGGCGGGAGGAACTTCCTGCTAGTTTTCCTAAACTGCACTAATAACGTCGAAGCATTTCCCGCTGTCTCGGGGCTGCTGTACAGACACATACGTCACCCCGCTTACCCAGAGCCCAGTACAGCTGGCTACGTGGAATTATTTATAAAAGCCATTCAGAAGCACAAGATACACCGCATTAGCCCGAACACAGAAGCTTTTAAAGCAATTGACTCGGGGAGTGCATTGAGCTTGCAACTGATTAAACTAGAGAGGAATCTGGAGAATGATGAATCAAAACAGTACACTGAAACTCAGTGAAAACAGGAACATGAAAAAAAGAATTGCTGTGAGAACTCTAGGTATTCCCTGTGAGGGCAGACAGGCCTTCACCGGCCTTCCGACACATTGTCCTTCATTCCTGAGAAGCAAGACGAGCCACTCAAAGACATCTTTAGCATTCTTAGACAAGCCATCACAAGCAGGTCTTCATTAACAGACTAGCTAGGTCCTCAAACCCTTCCTCCCCTCCTACCCATGTCTACTCCTCCTGACTTCCACCTGCCTCCATCTCTTCATGTGTTGCTGGAGCCAGCTGCCCTGGTAGCACCAACAAATTGCCAATTTTGTAGAGCTCAGTCACCATTTAGACTCACTAAGCTGCCAGTTCAGAATGCTCTGGTTCTGCACTTCATGAACACCTATCCAGAAACATCAGGTAGTTCAGAATCAGGCCATTCTGCAGTGAACTATCTCTTTTTCCAACAGCTGAAATATTTACTAGTATCTGCTCCCAGTGATAACTGAAATTCAATTAATTAATGCTCTAAAGCACAGTGAAGTATGCGATGAAAAGCTCTGAACACTAAGAACAATTATTAAAATATGTTTGGCTTACATCTCTTTCTGATTTTAAAAATTACACAAAAGCAAGATTTAATATTAAAAATGAAACATATTTTTCTCTTTCATACATTTATTCCCTAAGTACCAAAAAGAGAATCTTAAATAAACTTACTTCATTTGTTCTCCTTGTAAAAAATAAATTTTCATGCTGTTCACCCTTATACACATATTCTTGCTGATGTTCTCTTTCTGCATTTAATCTTGAATATTTTGGCTTTTCTTCTGAGGCTCCTTTTTTGCCTTCACGTTTGAATCTCATGACATTACCCTCTAAAGTAATTGTTTGTGTAGCTGCATCTTTCAATTCCACTTTCAACAACTCAATATCCTTATTAATCTGTGGCACTGCATCGGGATAAAGCTTCTCTTTCCCATCAAGAGTTGATTTCAATTCTACTTGCTGCTTTAAGAATTTATTGACCTGCTTGAAATGTTTGAGTTCAGCTCTTAGATGAATAATCATTTGCCTAAGATCTTTTTCATCCTTTTTCTCTGTATCTTCGCTTGAACATTCTTCCTCAGTTGTGTTCAGATGATCTAACAGTTCATTTACAATTTTCATTTGTTCTTGTCTGCTACACTCGGGAAAGAGGAAAGGAAAGGCATGAATTTTGATTTTTATTTAAGCAAACAAGAATACCTTCTAAGAAACTCATTTGCAGTGTCTAGACTGATTTGAAAATCCCAGGAGATTCCGTTTTACTCACTAATGAATTACTAATGAACAGAATTTTTAAAGCTTTATGATATAACCCATGTTGTGAAAATTCTCTCATCGATGCTTTTCTCCTATTTATGGCCACACATGCTCTGCCCCTCTTCCGCATTCGTCAGCAGATACTAAACCCCTGGTAATTAAATCAATTGCTTATGTAACATAGGAATACGAGAAATACCAGCAGATTTTCCTAAGAGTTTACTCCGTGATTTATCCACCTTAAAAACAAAATTTGAGTTTTACTGAAAATCTATCCCTTCACGTATTTCTAACCTAACAAAGAATATGGAAACTGAGAGAGCCACCAAAAGCCTGCAAAAACAGCTCACTACAGACCACCAAACTGCCCCACAGATAACGAGCGATCCATGGACAGCCTCGTTTTCAGAGAAAATGAAGCCAAATAAGAGACGTTCAAAGCATAAGCAAGCCCTCAAATTCGACAGATGATTTCACGTGTCCAATAGAGAGCTGTTTGTGCCACTAAACAGAGAAATCGGCCCTTAAAACAAGCGCATTTGCATAGCAAGCATTTGCAATGGTAGAAGCTAACTAGGCTTTTTATGTCTTTCTCTGGCATCTAATGTCGTTAGTGAGGATTCAGTTATGCAAAGTACAGGCTCATCACCAGTCAGTCTGGTCATTTATACTTGGAGACAGAAAAGATTACACACTAGAGTAGTAAAGATGATGGTGCTGGAATCACTCATTAGCAGACTTTTAAGTAAAGTTAACAAGTAAAACAATGTTATCTATTCATCTTCTAAGAGAGTATTATCTCCTCATTTACCACTAACCAGTGCTTTGACAACTAACACCATTTATGGCTGTTGTAGAGTTTTAAATCAGAGTGGAAAAATACAGAATTGCTTGAACAAAGTCAAGTGCTTCGTGCTGAACACAGGAACCGTGTAACTCCTCAGGATTCTCTGCTGCCAGCACTGCTGCGCACACGGGCTAAGGAAGGTCATTCCCAGCACTCTCCAGATGCCACCACGGTTAGCTGAAGGGACAGCACTGACAGGCACTGAAAAAATTCATGTAATCCCGTGCACAGTCACTGCAGTGTGGAGAGAACTAGGAAAGGAGAATGAGAATGATCACCACCAAAGCACTCGTTACGTTTTCAACCAGGAGAGATTAAGTGTAAGGATGAAACTGGGGGAAACACAACTAGTCAGGGGGTGTTTTTTCTATACACCCTTTTCTTGCTTGGTGTTGTCCAGCTCCTATGGAAACGAGCACTTCAGCTGGGAGCTGATCAACCCGTGGTGTAACACACACACTTGAAAAACACTGGTTACACAAGGGCCTGTACAGATTTCCCTACGCAAGGGTTTTCTCCTGCGTGGAAAGCAACCTAAGTACGTACAACATGGTTCATCTCAGCACAGTCCTACAAGTGGTTCCACTGGAATAAGCAATGAGTTAACGGCAGGACAGGGGCCCAGGCTCCCTGAACTGCTGACAGAGCACAAACTTCTGTCCAAGCAGTTCAGACAAAAATGGCAAAGGCCACAAAGCGTACTGTAATGTCCACTCAAAATTTACCCTATTAAACAGCCACTGTAACTCCATTTCCTCCACCATCAGATCCTTAATGCATATTTTTACCACAGTAAGGTGTCGTCCCCTCCACCACACCACCTTTCACTGGCCTCTGCTCTCAGATACAAAAAAAAAAAAATACCACCTATTCGCCTATTACCATGTGAGCCCTTTAATGCTGCTAGACCCCATTCTGAAAACAATCAGTCCCTACAGTAACACTCCGTGTATCAGTAACTTTTGAGAGTTCTTTTCTTGTAATGGGTTTTTCATGAGGATTTCTACTGATAGTACGTTTCCTAATTACTTAATTGCATGATAGACTAAAATGGCTCTGAAGACGCCTTGCCAATCTCTCAGGTAAATTAGACAGGGCCATTATCTAAATTCTCTTTAGCAAAATTACTTTATTCTCTTCTCAAATAGAAATACTGTCAAAAGCAGAGCATCTCCCTCATACTTACGTGGATTCCAGCACAGATGTTCTATTTTCTCTTATAAGAGATGTGAGCAAGTTCTCTTCTGTCTCATGTTCACTCATTCGTATTCCACCAAAGTGTTTGCCAGTTGTATCACGTTCAAAGTGGGGCTTGTTTGGGCTCCTGTAATGTCTCTCTTTGCAGAAACTCTCCGAATGGCCTGATGGAGTTACCTGTTAAAAAATTGCGAACATTTTCTTATTACAGAGGTATGTAACATTCTATTAAATTCAGGGCTGTAATCTTTTTGTAATCGGGTTTTGTAATTCCTGATGCTCTTTATCTACATTAAGAAGCATCCACAGATATTTCACGTACTATTTATTAATAGAAAAACTAATTAACATCTATTTCATATGATTAATTCATAATGATCAGTTGTTTAGTAAGTAGTAAGTACATTTCCCTGAAGACTTTAATCTGTGAAGAGGTATAAAACTTCTGGAATGTTGCCTGCAGCTAACTTTTTATTAGTTCACCTCTGAATCATCTGTCTTTCCAGCACAAATTCTGCTCTGGGATCTCCAGATGCAAGCCCTGATGGCAGGACAGGATGCAACGTGAAGTATTTATAAACTGCCAACTTTCTGTACACAACACCACAGACATGTCCTAGGAAATTTCTACATGGGAACTCTCCAGTAATTCAACTCCTGTTTAAACCAAGGGAAGTATCAACTACATAAGAATTTGGCCTGCACTCATTTGGATACAATTTCTGTCATTAGACATCACCAGTGTGAGACAAAGATGGTGGAGAGTCAAGACAATCTTTACAAAACATCACTTACCTGTTTATCCACCTCATGAGGAAAATCCACAGATACTTGAAGGCATACCTAGTAAAGAGAGAAACAGTGGAGTTACCCATCATAAAGAGCGGAACATCACGATTCTTCAACAGTACTCGCAAACATGTCCCAGGTTGTGTCACATTTCAGCATGTTATAATTTTTAAACCAGAAAGGTTCAACTTTAATTGCACACTACGATCCTCTAAGGTCCCTTGCAACCAAAATTGTTTTATGATTCCATGAGGCTTTATATCACATCGCTTTTGAATGACAGAATAAAAGGGGAGCAGATTCCTGTACGTATCAGTAGTCAGCAAAGTGACAAGACATCAGGTATTTCAAGGAGGAAGAAGGATCTACAGTACTTTTTCCTCAATCATAGCAGAAAGTGAATCTTACACAGTTTGTACAATAGGTCTGACTGCAACGGAGGAAGATCAGTGTGTGTGTATGTAAAGAAACAAATTTCAAGGGACTTCCTGTCAGCCCCATTAAGGAAGATTATGAGTATTTGAACAAGGGAAAACAAGGCTCAGAAGGAAAGCTACCTTGACTGCAAATCCCAAGCACCAGAAACATACAGAAAAAAGCTTTCAAGAACTCTTTAGGATAACAATCAGCTGAAAGCAAAGTCAGATCCCAAGGAAAGTATGCCTTGTTTGCCAAAGACTTTGTATTCTAAGAAAATAAGAATTTTTATAGGCGTGCAGAGAAAAAAGTACTGTAACATAATGTACCCAGAGCGGAGTCCTACCTGGCTGACCCTCTCAGAAAACTGACTGTTCTGCATATTCCTGTCATTGTCACCAGCTTCAGGCTGCATCACAGGCTCCTCTGTTATTTCAAGACACTACACAAAGTATGGAATGATGTGAAAATGTAGCACAAAAGAAATACCGTGATATGAAACGTGCATAAATAAGTCAGTGACATGTCTTAAAAGAAAAATATAAAAAGCCTGTAATACAAAGTAACAAACACTGAATTAGATTTCTTCAATGTGATCAAAGAAAATTAATACAAACCCCAGGAATGACTCACATGAAATACAGTGAAACTTTCTTTTACATTCCTTCATTTTTACTTAACCCTTTCTCCCCAAAATTTACAAACAATATAAATTCTCTTAACCTCTTCTGGTGAAGGCACTCTATATCTCATTGTGCCTGTTTTATTTTCCAATTTCCAGAATTTATTTTCATTTGCTGCACAATTTGGGCTCTTCTCCAGCATCCGAGAAATAGATGCTTTTAAAAAAAAGCACATGTCGCTTGCTATATACTAAAACGATTTACTCCAACACTGAAGGTTACAGTCTGCTGTGTTTTGCCTAAACTTGCCGATTGATGGTGCCAAATCTTCTTTTTCTCTGAATTTTCCACAGAACCCCATCCATCTCCCATCACTAATATTTCCTGGGCAAAGAGGAGGAGGAAAACTCCGCTTTTTTCAGTAGCAGAATTCCCGACATCAGCATCACTGGCAGCACGACCAGAATCCCTTGGACCTGCAAGCAGGGGATGAGACGCAGGCGTTGCCCCTCTCTCAGCAGCAGCAAAGACTGAGGGAGCTTCCTTTAGACATGGTTCATGGAGAATACTTTCTCTTCGCCTACAACTCACTTGTTTTACTCAGTTTGCTCCTGAGGCGAGGACAGAATTTAGCCTTGCCTATTTTGGCCATTAGAAAACCTCTTATTTACAACAAATTACAATATTCAGTAGGCACATTCTGGCACAGCCTGTCAGAAAACAACCTGAGCACAAGGACATCCCACTTTAGGATCCACCACGAGTGACCTGCAGTTACCACATTCCATCACTCCCCTGTCATAAGGCCAGATTGGACATTTACGTCACCTTGGTTTATAGCATTTACCCATCTAATAGAAAAAGATAGTTAATTGAGATCTTTGCTGCTAAAATCTCATTAAATAGCAGAAAGGTGCCAAATAAATGAGAAAAACATTTTTATCTCCCAATCCCTAGCAGGATAAGCAACTTTAATGGTTTTAAGTATTAATTTTAAAAGGCAGAAACCTGATGGTGCCACATATTAATATATTTGCCGTTTACTATTAGAAATCTACACTGAAAACTAACTTCCAAGTCATGTTAGAGTTATTTTGGTATTTTCACTCAGACTTGGTTTTCTAGGACAAGACAAAGTAAAGACAATCTGAAAACTGGAGGGAGATACAGGTAGGATTGTCTTCTTTACCAAGGGCATGCATTATAAGAAGATCTTTTTGTTGTAATCATTGATGTCAATAATGTTAGCAATTATACAAAAAAAATTGCTAAGGTTTAATCTTCCACATGTAGATTCGGGACAAACCCTGCATCTGTGTATTAAAAATAAACTTATTTGCACATGACTTACCCACCCAACGCCTTCTGTGACTCAGTGTTTTTTAGAGCACGCTTTTCCCAGGCCAATATTTGGTTTAACAAGTGATGACTCTTACAATGAAACTATCCCATAAGACGAACAAGCTACAGCACACCGTGACACCAACTGACTGCAGCGTGAGCCTGGTCCTACCGTCCTGGCTCTGAGAGGCTGAAAAGAAGCTTGCTGTGCTCCAAGGAATACAATCTAATGTTCAACAAAATAGTAAAAGAACATAAGTGTCTCAAGGCCAGGAAAAAAAGTCTACCAAGAATAAGCTGCCTGTTTAAAGTATTTCCTTGGAGACTGAAAACCTTGAGAATGTTTTTCCTAAATGAACCACTGCTATGCTTGGTTTGCAAAGATCCCTGGAGCGCTGAAGGCTGAAATCACTGAGGCTGCTTCTCTTTGAGAAAGCAGATGTTCAGAGGACAGTACAAAAACAACCTTTCTCTTCTCCTTCTCCCTCCCTTCCGAACATGAAGCCAAGACATAGAGTACTAGGGGCTGTCAGACCTCTGAGAGATGCCCTGCAGAGGCACCAACATGCAGATTCATCCTGAGAAGGATGCATCTTCTCGTGTCTGTCCAAATACCTCTTACAGCAGGTATGTTCGTGTCATTTCAGCACTACCTGCCAGCCAACTCTAGCCCAAAACACACCCAAAAAGCAGAATTTAGGGAGTTTTGACAACGGTTATTAATAAGCAAACACACTGTTGTCACAACCCATAACCCAAGATCCAAGTTGCTATTTATTGTCAAGACTGATAACATGGTACCTTTTAAACTAAAAACTTTTAATTACAGATCCTTTCACTTTTGAGCTCCATAGTACTATTATCTCACTGGTACAGGTTAACATACCCTATTTTACTTTCCTATTTCCTTCACCAAAATGTTGAGATTTATTTATATTTTACAAGCTTCACTCTCTGTCATTCTACAGCTCGTTTCATGTCGGCAGCTTCTTAAGTAGCCCAGTACATACACCTGATAGCGAGACAAATGCAGGAGCACTGAGCATCTTGTGGTGATGTTAGCAGAGAACAGGAACTGCCGTGGCACTAACCGCGGCATCAGTGAGGGGCCAGCACCCTCTGCAGGATGATGGGCAAAGTGCTGAAAATATTAATCTGTAGAAAGTGCACGCACTCTGAAATGGATTGCCCACGAGCTTTTCATGCAAACCTATTACAGTAGCACGTAAATTCGTTATTTTAATAAAAGCCAAAGCACCCCTAAAGGTCGATCTATAATTTAAAACAGATTTCAATTAAAGGTTGCTTGAGCATATCTTAAAACTGAAAAAGCAAGAACATTTCATGACTTTTGCTGATTGCTCCCAGCGTATCTGCAGCACATATGGTAAAAGACACAACCCTTTTTCCCGAGTCCTGCAGAATAAGTTGGTCAGCAGAAAAATCAATACCAGTCCCAGTTCCTGAATTAGGCAATCCCTGCGCATAACTGATTCAAACCGACCCAATTCTCTGTTCTTTTAATTCAGAAATCCAAGACACAAAATACTAGCATCAACATTATTGCTTTTATATTTTTTCCTTCCTATTCGATATGTCCTGCACAACAACAATGTAACAGAAGGCAAAACCCATGACAGAATATAAAGGAAAACACTGCTAGATGCATCTCAAGTTACACCTTCCACAAGCTAGAAGGTTCGCTAGAACCTACCACAGCCTCCTGAACACCCGTTGCCATTCACACACAGGGGACCCAGCACCCAACTGCTTCTCCGTGGAAGTGTTTTGCCAAGACCTCTTCTCCCCCACCGCTAAAAACAGCCTCAGCTTTGGGCAAAGAAAGAAACACCCGGCAATGCAACGCACCACGATGCCGGTGGCCATGTCTTCGTATACTTCTGTGTTCTATAAGAAGGAACAGCAACGCGTTTCAGTGATGTCAAGTGCTGTTCTCTCTTTTTGTGGCTACAGTGAACCCTAGTTGTTTTGTAGATGCAGAGGAGAGCTGAACCAAGCTCTTACAGAATTAGTCACAGCATGAGAATGACTCTTGAACAGAAGACAAGCAGACTTTCAACAGTAACTAAAATGTTATATAAGATATCGCTGTCTTTGTAAAATTAACTATTTCCTCCCCTTTCAACTGACAAAACAAATAGATCACAGACCACATTAGTATTTTAATGTATATGTTGTTTCCTTAAAATCAGCTTGACACATCACTGAACACGTGCATCGAGCTGATTCTCCGCTGTACTAACATCTTAAAGTTGTTTACATCATTAATTTAAAAAGTTATTATAAGGAATTAGCAACCTAAGCCCCAAGGGTTTTAGACTCAGTCTGCAACCGATGTAAACGACTCCACAAGGTGTATTAGATGCGAGAGTCAGCATCACTAACACAGAAAACCCACCTCACTGTGGTTTAATGTTTTTAGTGCATCCTTCCCTGAAGAATCCGTGGTACAATGTCCAAGCTGCTTTTTCTTAAGTTCTTGATTAACTGACTGCAGATCCTTAACCATCAAGAGAAGGTCAGCAACCTAAATAACCAAAGGAAGAACAAGCAAAAATGGTAACATCGATACTGGTATGAAAACAAATATTTTAGTGCAAGGGAAAGCAGCATCACAAGGAAAGAGCAGCGTTCTGAAACAACTCCTATCTCTGACACCCTTTGTAAGCCACTATCATTCTGAGAAGTTTCACAGATATAAAACCTGAATGGACAATCATGTTTAAAACTCCCGAACGGACATTACCATCACAGACTCATGCAAGTGTATCAAGAAGGCAATGTCTGCAAAAGAAAGTGAAATCTTTCTACTAAACCAATTAATATATTTGGAAAAACCAGATCAGCTTTCAGGCAAACAAACCCTTTCCCAAGGAAGAAATGTTTTATAAACATCTTCTGGTAACAAGTGTCCCTGAACCTACTGAAGGGAAGATGTTCAGAGATGTAAGTGGTATAACCCCAGAAGGGGACTGGGATGCAATCTGGGGCTTTTTCTATTGACCCCTGTTCAATAGAAACAGGGTTTTTAGATGAGTCACCTCCGGTTTTTGAACACCTGCCTACAATTCAGCTAGCCCGAGAAATATAAAACTTCTCCTATGTTCGCTCCCAAGTGATCATATTCAGAATAATTCTTTATGAGCTGGTGCAGGGATAAGAGGTCGCTGCACAGGATCAGGAGCCAAAAGAACAAGTTTCTGAACTGATTTAGTGTGACAATGGTCTGCACATTTAATCTCTGTGACTTTAACTTCTCCTTACACAGAATGCAGACAACATTAACTTACCTGAGGGTTATTTTACAGCATGTCATATTTACCAAGAGATCTGCATATCCTGGGATGGAGAGTGTTATACAGAAGTCTAAATTATAGACAGCGCTGCCACCATCATGATTAATAAAGGTGCATGAAACACACATTGTAGGATATGCAACGCAAAAACTTTTCTGTGGAGTTGGTATAGATCATGATGACTAAAATACAGTATTGAGTTTGAAACTAGCATCCAGCTGTACCTAAATAAACCTTTTTGTGAAAGATAGACAAACTCTAAACAAAGCAGAATTAAGCCATTAGAAACAGTAAGTAATAAAAAAGATCAATACCTTTTTCTTAAGTTCTTCAAGAGACAGATGGTCTATCTGCAGGCTTAAATGATCTTGCTCTCCTAAACAGATACTCATATAAGACGTTTGATCTCCACAGAAAGAGAGTGTTTCATCTGTCAGAATAACCAAGGACAGGAATTATTTCAGAAACTCTATTTGCAGTAAAACGCTGTACAAAATGCAAAGACAGGACTTTTCAAATAAGAACCTAATAGTAAGTCTGTGGGAGGCCAGTTAAAATGTTTCGTGCCCCAGAATAAGTTTACTGCTTGATAGAACAAATTTTGTCCTTGTATATCTTTGTGCTTCTGACACGTAGACGTGCTGTATTTTTCATGGCTGTATTTTCTGTGGTTATCAGCATGAGTTGTGAATGTAATTCTGAATTATAATTTGCATATTTAGCATTATAATTAGAAATAATTTTTAGGAAGGACAAATAAGAAATGAATAGTTATTCTGTTTTAGCTATATTTTCATCAACATGAACTCAAGGTCTCAAGGTGAAAACCTGGGCTAGACAAAGTTATTGAATTTATTTTGCTTTCGGGTCAAAAGATTGCATTAATTGAATTGAAAATAGCTACTTATCCATTTCCTCTACAACTGCAGGAATGATTTGTTATGTTTCAATAAACACCTGTTCATTTACAATATAGATGACAGTTAATGCTATAAATATATCTCATTAGATAGGGAAAAAGCATATCTAAATTAGGGCAAAGAAGAGACATGCAAATCCTGCTCCCAGCTCTGACACTGATCCCATGGCTGCTGCAAGGACCCAAAGCTGCACAAATGATGACTGCTTTTCAGAGCCTTCATTCCCAGCAGCCTCCCCCTCAACACAACTGCTCTTGAGAACCCAGGAATATCCAAAAGACCCTTTGGTCTATCCTGGTTGTTCACCATCTCTGTGCTTCTGAGGTGGGAAACTGCAACGGCAGAGCTTACCTTCTGTCACTTATCAGAGCCGTCAAGACAGTGATGCTAAAATTGAAAATCTAAGTTGAAAGGGGTAAGTGAACAGGCTTTATTGTTATTTATATATCCCCTATGGAATAAAATAGATACATCCGCACACACTCAGTAAACTATATTTAACAACGTCCACTTACATTATTATCTTGTATGTCTAAGAATATACTAAAACCACCTCCAAAGCCATACAATAAAAAAGCTAGAAGTTAAATGTAAAAGCTCTACTTGTTTCTGAACTACAAAATAACAGAACCTCTGGCTGTTCTTTCTTTCTCTGGAAATACTTCTTCTGCGAGGAGCAGTCTAGCCACTTCCTGAGACAAAAGCTCTTCACCAAAGTACTGTGAAATAATTACGTTCCATGGTCAGAAAGCAATACCACAGCCACAGATTTATTCAAAGTCAGAAATCTCTGAATTCTCCAGAAAACAGTAAATTCTACAGATATAAAATTGTGGGCAGCTTGAAATGATCACTGCAGCAGAATTTCATAGAATTACTAACATCTGCTGCAAGGTGAGAGAGAAGTTGTCCCTCTCTCTGTGCTGCAATTGCTCAAAGACATTGTGTTAGAAATCCCCCAAGTAATTTTCAGGATAGAAAACTAAAAAGAAACCTTTTCACACCTTTTTCTACTCTCAAGTGTTTCTTCACCATCATAGCAAACTAACTGCAATAAAACAGTTTTCTTTTGTGCAAGAAGATGGAGAAAAGGGATGGGCTGGACACACATACAGACCTTGGCGGGTTTTCATGTCCTTGATCTGATCTTCTAAGACCTTCTGTAGATTCCGATTCGCTAAAACATCGTCTTCTAGTTGTTTGCGCAACATGAAAATGTTGTTCAGTTCCGTTTGCAGGCTGTTTATACTAAAAAAAAAAAAAAGGAGAAAAAAAAAGGATTTGATTCAAAACACTTTGTTATGCACCTCAGCATCTTTTATAGACCCAGGCTTCCACCAAGAGCCCCTTTCACATTAGCCATCGCTGGTTTTCATTGCAGTTACATCGTCTTGATGCAGAAGATCAAACAAAGCCCTACACAGGAAGATGAAACTAAATGTATACACATACGGCCCTTTCTTGCTGTTTTGAGCTGTGCTGCTTGTAAGTCAGCTTAAACATGATGGCTATACTCTACCAGCCACCTTCTGTGAGATTCTTTTTAAGGAAAATCAAAATTACAACCTTCTGAAAAGTACATCAGAAAAACACCATTATCACAGAATACTGACGACACTGTGTATTCCATTATACAGTGACTCTGGAAACTTTGTTCCCTTGCTACAGAACTATCCAGATAATCTAATGCTCCACTTGAGAAGAACATTTAAAAATCGTGTTTCATTGAAAATATAACCCAGCCACAACTAACTACTTTATTTCTTCATTTATCCCACACTCTGTAAAAAGACCTTTTAAATTGTCTCAGTTATCTCAATGCGGCGTAAATGCCAAAACTTACAATGATAATTCGTCAAGGTGAATTAATTATTTAAGCAGCTTTCTTCCAAGGTGGCCAATGATGCTCTGTAGCATCAGTCACTGCCCCTCAGGCCTCATGTGTCACCACCTTGAGCTGTCCTTGCTAGACTTTCCCCATGCCCTTCAATAATGTCCACAAGACAGTTTTGAGCAGTCAGTAAAAAGACTTAAGTACACTAAAAACTGAAACTGTAATTAAATAACATAAATTAGATTTAATCACAAATAAATAACAAGGTGCTTCTGAACTCATACTTTTTTTCCCATTTACTTCTCTCAGAACCTCCATGTTTTAGGATTAAATAAGCTGCTGAACAATTTCCAATCCACTGCATTAAATGCCAGAGAATTCAGGAATCTTTAAAAACAATTTTAAATCCATCTTACAGGAGACTATGCAGGAACATACAGCACATCATACTTCCATGAGAATAGCAGCATAGTGGAGAAAAACATTTAATTAAAAGGCAGCATGTACGAGAAGGCTCTCTGTCTTCTGACAAGCATGCTGCTGTCAGTGCTTCCTGCAGCAGAAACTCCTGCTCTAACCAATTCTCCCTTGTTCAAGAGTAGCTTGGAAAAGAGAGTCCTCTTAAATGCTCAGCAGCAAATTAAGAATAAAAACAAACCAGCACATTACTAGAAGCTAAGTAAGCACATTTTGTCCTTTTCATGAGTGAAAGGTTTTAGAAGAAAAAGCATTGATTCCCTGCTTGGAGAGACAAGAAATGTCTTGGTCCTGACATCCGGTAGCTGAGTTTGAAAAATAACCACCCAGGCTGCTTAAAATAAGTAATGCCTAAAAGAAGATGTCAGCAAGAAAACACGTTTGCCTAAAATCCACGTCTCTGCTGATGGCAATTACACAAGCGAGGAGGCTGAATTTATCTGCAGGGCTTGTTTATCAGCACCCCAGAACTTTGGGGTTCAAGTCTCCCTTGATGAGGTTTACAGCACATCTCAGCCCACAAAACGAGAAGGAGAATTACGAACGCTCCTAACTTCCAGCTCCATTGAATCACTGAGCATCCTCTGCAAATTGCTGTGTAACACGAGCTGCTCTGTGCAGCCTGTAACTCCATGTCAAGAAAAGAGAACTCATGATCCTGATCCCACAGCAGCTAATTGCAAAACTCCTATTACACTAAACGACAGTTAGGATTTTCCTCATTTGAAAGATATTCTAAGAAAAACTAGTATCAGAGCTACATTACCTTGTTGTCATTACTGTAGACTGCTGACAACTGCCTCACCTACATTTCATGTTTCAGTAGCAGGTGACACCCTCCATATGAAATATTAAAATAAACTGGCTTCTTCCTTCATTTGGTGATTGCTCAACAGAAAAGTCACAAAAGCCATTGCTCTTTTCCCAGCGATAAGAAATGATCTCCGTAATATGCTTTCTATCACTATCGCTAATGAAAAAGATTCCAGTATCTAAACCAGCTTTTGAGCTGTGGCCAAGCACAAGATGACGTTACCATTAATGTGCTTCACTCAGACGCCAGATCTCATCTACTCTAGTGCTGTTCACCTCACCATTTCCAAACCAGAGGGGCCTATAAACCTGCAGAGTACAAACACATTCCCACAAAGCTGGCAGGTATAAGCCATTCCCTTCAGGCAGGCAGAGTGAGGAGCAGGATCTCAAATGCTGTCAATACCCTAACTAAGGTATTTATAATTATAACAAAGTGACTTCTTAATAAAATATTTAGACTTATTCTACTTAAAGGCTAAGAATTTTCTTTATCATAACTGCCAAGCAGTGATAGGATACAAAGGCAGCCGCAGATTTCTTTCTAAAATGTAGTGTTCTTTGATTTTAAAAGGTTAAACCCCACTTGCTCCTGCCATACCCCCGAATGCTTTACACTGAGAGCAAACCCTCATTACTGTTTTGTTTAACCTTCTCCAGAATCGTACTGGCTTATGTTCTCATCAAATTCTCAGTGTCACCTTTAAGATAAGCATTATCTGTCTTTTAAGAGTAAACCATGGCAAATCATCCATCACCCAAAAGTTCACTGAGATTTGATTTTTGCCCTGTATTCCAACAGAGGTCACATAATGCCTGAAAATCTCCCTGCTTGCTTTGGTACCTAAATGGAAATCTAGCTCACCTGAGATTCCAAACCAAACAGAAAGATTTTCAGAAACATTTAAGTAATTTAGATAATAAACCCTTATTTACAGAGGCATTTTAAGGAGACTACTACAACTAGTCAATGCCTTATGAACAATTGGCTGGTACAAAACAATCACCACTCCAGTTAAGCTGCACCTTTTTTCCATAACTTCTGACTTCTGCCCTTTAAGTTCAGTTTATTCACTGAAACAGAAAAAGTACTTACCTATCCGACTCTTTGAAGGTCTTCACTAGCATAGAATAAATACTCTGTTCTTTTCTTAAAGCAAGGATCAGCTTTTCATATTCAGCTTCTTTATTTTCCTAAATTAAAATAAGCACATACTGAGCTTACAATGACATTTTTGAGTTTGCATGTCTACAACTGTGTGTATAACTGTGTCCTGAAGAAAATGTGGAAGAAGTACAAATCCAAATTTGTGGAACAGGATGCCCACACCCAAAGCTTATTATGAATCTGGAGACTATTCATGATACTTAAAACCAGCTATTATTAGAGGAGATAAATACTGGTTCACTATTTCCCTGCTGTGAGTGAGTCGCACCTCTAAACAGTGGTTCATCATGTTCAGAGTCTAAAAAGCCTTCGCCCCCCACCCCAAGCATCCTCACGTCCAAAATTCACAACTCAACAACCCAGGAACGACCTGGTGGGAGGCTACTTCAGGAGTGGTGGAGAGGGAAGGGAAAAGAGACTAGCCCAAGCTCCAAGGACATATTTTAGAACATTTACAACATTTGTCCTAAACATTTGTCCTCTCTGTGTTCTGGATAAAATTTGCTTTCAGGGGTTTCTGCAAATTCTATTCAAGTTCTGAACAAAAACGACCGTATCAAGCCGGTGAAGAATAAAGTATGAGCATGTCAGATATGCACTGGTTGAGTCAGCGTTCTGCACACTCAGCTGGGTCACTAGAAGCTTCTTCATTATTTGTGCAAAGGAAAGAAAATTGTTTACCTGCAGTCTTGCTCACAGAAAGAATATTACTATTATTAGAGTAAATCCAGACCCTTATGCTACATTCTCAGTACGGATCCACTGATTTCCCAGGATGTTTTTACTCCAAAACCACCACACAGCCACTTTTTCA